>NW_015537987.1:94037-128462 GCF_001515605.1 Sinocyclocheilus anshuiensis
AGACTGTACTTTAGTTTTATTTTGAGGAGCTGAGGTAGCTTTTCGGCCAAATCAGCGGTCAGTACAGAGTTGTGGCCAGCAGGACACACGTCTCTGTTCCCTCCATCAGGGAACGAGGGTTACCATACGTAACCAAGACATTCCCTTTCTGTCGTTCACTCCGACGTTGTGTCGAGTGTACGACACTAGGAGTCTCTATACTAAACGCCACAAACTGCTGAACTGCGTCACGAGTCCACGGGGGCACAGATATTGACAAGCCAACGTGTCACAACCAAATGCACCTCTCTTCCTCGTAACCTTCTAACGCCCAAGACTTAAAGGGTTAGTTCGCCCAAAAATGAAAATTAGCCTGTGTTTTACTCACCCTCGAAGCATCCCAGGTGTATGTGACTTTCTTCTTTCAGACAAATCCAATCAGAGTTATATAATAAATTGTCCTGGCCCCTCCAAGCCTTTCAATGGGTGTGTTTATTGTCAACAGTTCAGAAGACGTGGAATAAAGTGCACGCATCCATAATAAAACGTCCCTCACACGGCACCCGGGGTGAATAAAGGCCTCCTGCAGCAAATCCATGCTTTTTTGCAAGATAAATATCCATATTTCAAATGTAATAAACACTTTTTTCTCACTTCTGCTGACTGTGGTACGCAGAATTCATTCCGGCAGATGACGTAGGATGTCAGCGTAGCGTGATTAGTGACGAACACGGAGAGAGAACAAAACAAAAATCCAGTCACAAATTAGAAGCACAAAACGAGGATTTATGCTTCTTCATTGTGCACGCATGCCATATCTCACTGGCATGCGTGCGCGACGCATACGTCCTACATCATCTGCCGGAACGGCTTGCACGTATGACAGTCAGCCGAGGTAAGTAATTATCGGTGGGGAGAGTAAATAACCAGCGCTCTCTTCCACCTTCAATACCACGACTGAGGTGAGACCCTTGAGCAAGGCACCGAACCCCCAACTGCTCCCCGGGTGCCGCAGCAAGAAATGGCTGCCCACTGCTCCGGGTGTGTGTTTATGGTGTGTGTGTGTGTGTGTGTGTTCACTACTGTGTGTTTGCACTTGAATGGGTTAAATGCAGAGCACAAATTCCGAGTATGGGTCACCATACTTGGCCACATGTCACTTCACTTTCACTTTCATATCTGTTTATATTCACTATAAAATGGGTATGGTTTGGGGTAGGTTAAAGGGTTAGTTCACCCAAAAATGAAAATTAGCCTGTGTTTTACTCACCCTCGAAGCATCCCAGGTGTATGTGACTTTCTTCTTTCAGACAAATCCAATCAGAGTTATATAATAAATTGTCCTGGCCCCTCCAAGCCTTTCAATGGGTGTGTTTATTGTCAACAGTTCAGAAGACGTGGAATAAAGTGCACGCATCCATAATAAAACGTCCCTCACACGGCACCCGGGGTGAATAAAGGCCTCCTGCAGCAAATCCATGCTTTTTTGCAAGATAAATATCCATATTTCAAATGTAATAAACACTTTTTTCTCACTTCTGCTGACTGTGGTACGCGGAAGACATGCAGACAGATGACTAAGGACGTAAAGTTCTTACTTTAGCAAAGGAAAACCAGTCTCCTCTCGGCTTATATCGAAATCCTCCGACATTTTTATTTACAAATCCTTGTTTTGTGCTTCTAATTCGTGACCGGCGTTTTGTTTTGTTCTCTCTCCACGCTCGTTACTAATCACGCAATGCCGACGTCCTACGTCATCCGCCTGGACGGCTTCCGCGTATGACAGTCAGAGGAAGTGAAAGAAAAAAGTGTTTGTTACGTTTGAAATATGGATATTTATTTTACAAAAATAAAATAAACACACCCCAGGCTGAGATTAAATACAAGACGTTTGTGGATCAGAATTCTGGTTTCTTTTTTGTCGATTTTCCAATAATGTAAGCTTTTCACAGTTGTCTTTCTTTTTGCGCCTGTTTTGTCTTTTCTTTGATTAGCAACGGACACTAATTCTGTACTGCAATGAATGCTATTTTCATTCTATTCCCTTTTCTGTGCTTTCCTGACCCTGCCCTCTTCATAAAGACTGTTATGATGTCATCTCACAAGGTAGGCTTATCTTGCAAGAAGGGTTTTTTTCTGACAAGCCAGAAAAAGGGATCAATTTCACATTGTAGTGTGATAAGATATTAGTTAAAACAAGATGTTTTTCACCTTATGACAAAATATTTTTTATGTTACAAGAAGATATTTTTTTTATGTTATTAGGATATACAAAAATATTTTATAACAGTAAACTTTCCTTGTTATACTATTGTGTTAAACCCAAGCATGAAGTATAGAAATAATTTAAATTGTGTATTAAAAAATATTTGTGCATAAAAATAATTCCATGTTGCACACAGAAAAATTTAAATAAATAAATGAATAAATAAATCTGGAGATAAATACATGTGGGATAAAAAAAAAATGAATGCATAAATAAACTTATAAATTAATGAATGAATAAATTAATATTTATAAAAAATCTTAAAATAAATTAAAGAATAAATAAAAGTAAAAAAGAAAAAAGTAAACAAATACATAAAATAATAAGTAAAGAAAAAAGGTAATAAAATAAATTCAGGATATAATTTTATTACAAGTGAACTATATTTGTTTCATCAAATCATTTATTCCTTCAGAATTTTTGCAGATGTGTTCCTCTATACTTATTAACTGCTTTTAATTACACTTAGGTGTATAAGTAATTGAAGTGATTGGTAAATATATTTATTTATGCTCATTTTTTTAGGGAGCGGAAAGAGAACTTGGGGCACCTCCTGAAGAAGGAAACAGTGACAGGCACACACACGTGCACACACATACACACACACACACACACACACACACAGTATATATAATTAATTATTAATTATACGTCCCCCAACACCTTTAAAGAACTCAGAATGTTACTAGGCAACGTCCTTGACACCAGCGGGGATGTCATTATCAGAAATGTGAAAAGGTTTACTGCAATAGGACATTAATTCTACCAGAGCCATTAAGTGGCTTTCCCATAAGCAACATTACGATAGAAATCTCTTCCATTGCTGCATTCAGCTCAACAGCATTGCATTTCCCCTTCAGGAACTCGAGCTGCATCGAGAAACGCTTTGGGAACGCCCCTGCGTGACTGCGCTCTGAAGTACGTGTAAAATCAGTCCAATGGAGCAGCGAGACGTCACGAGCGGGGTGACGTGAGCAACCAGGAAGTATAAATGCTTATCCGGCAGAGCGCAAGTTAGCTTCTGCTCTTCAGTAGCGCTCTGTGTTGTGTCAGTCATATTTACTGTTGTCTGTTAGTCCAAACAAGCAAAAGCATGTCAAAGTCCAAGTCTTTGGACCCCCAGCCCCAGCCGTCAAGCTCCTCATACTGCCAGTCTCAAAAACAGAGCGTTGTAACCCGCCGGTCATCCGCTTCAGGGCACCGAACTGGCTCCTCTAGTGGAACCAGGGGCCAGTCTCGAGAGGCTGGTTCCCTTAGTAGATTTTCTGGCAGCGTGGAAACTTCTGCCAAACATCTCAAAATGGGTCCTGCAGATTGTAGAAAGACGCTACAGAATCCAGCTCGGTTCTCGTCCTCCTCGTTTCAAAGGGGTCATTCCCACACTAGTGGGCCCCGAGCAGGCTCTGGTAATGGAACAAGAAGTAGACACTCTCTTGAGGAAGGGGGCCATAGAACATGTTCCTCCTCTCGAGAGAGCGTCCAGGTTCTACAGCCTTTACTTCATCGTTCCGAAGAAAGATGGGGGGTTGTGTCTGATCTTAGATCTCCGTCTTCTGAACCGCGCTATCAAACGGCTCACTATCAAGCAGATAGTATCGCAAATCAAGTCCGAGGACTGGTTTGTTACGATAGATCTCAAGGACGCATACTTCCTTGTATCCATCCTTCCTCAACACTGGAAGTTCCTAAGGTTTGCTTTTGGGGGCGAAGCATACCAATATCAGGTTCTTCCCTTTGGCCTGTCACTCTCACCCCACACTTTCACCAAGTGTGCGGATGCTGCTCTGGCTCCGCTGCATACTCAATTACATCGACGATCGGTTGATACTAGCTCAGTCGGAGCAGATGGCGGCTCGGCATCGAGATGTCGTCCTCGACCATATGGAAAAGCTGGGGCTAAGACTAAACGCCAAGAAAAGTGTGCTTTCTCCACTACAGAGAACCACTTATCTGGGCGTGGTGTGGGATTCGACCACAATGTAGGCACGTCTGTCTCCTGCTCGTATCGAGTCAATCCTCAAGGCAGTCAAGAGAGTAAGAGAAGGCCAGTCACTCACTGCCAAACAGTTTCAAAGACTGTTGGGTCTGATGGCAGCGGCGTCCAAGGTGATACCTTTTGGCCTGCTGTACATTAGGCTTGCCGCAATAGACAGTGTTGATGGTGATACCGGTGTTAAGCCGCAACACCAGTTACGTCACTTGCCCACCGCGTCACCGACCCCCACCGTCGTTTTGATTTTTTATAGTAATAAAAATAATGTAGTTCAGTAAAAGAACAGACACTACAATTAAAAACTGAACGTGGCTACTCAATGCAGCGTGCCGAACGACAGTCGCATCACACAGATCAGATTTAATTTATTCAGTGAGGAGAGTGAGTCGAGCTGACTGACAAGAAGAGTGAGGTGAGACAGACTGTTACGGATAGATAACTCAGAATCCAGTTGCAAGTGAAGTGATATATTGTGATAATAAATAGTGAACAGGATCGCAAGCCAAACATGAGGATTCAGGTGAGTAGACGTGAGCACACGGGGATTGCGAAATCCTGACCCGATCCAGCTAGGGCAGTGGAATCCAGCGAGATTCAGGTGAGTAGACGTGAGCACACGGGGATTGCGAAATCCTGACCCGATCCAGCTAGGGCAGTGGAATCCAGCGAGATTTCGATGGTCTCCCAGACTGGAAATAATCCTAGGCAGAGATCCGCCGGGAACACAGACTCTGGAGAGAACAACAAGCATGAGCAAGGACAAACAACGATCTGACAACATGCAGTACAACACACGAGACAGATAAAGAGCGCCTCCTGGCGCTCCCAGAGGAACCTACCTTTCGATTGTAATCATCGATAAGCAAATGATCCAATATGTCCCTAGCAGGAACCCAACTCCTCTCCTCCGGACCGCAACCCTCCCAGTCCACCAGGTACTGAAATCCGTGTCCCCTCCGCCTTGAGTCCAGAATGCGTTTTACCGAATAAGTGAGTTCCCCATCTACGAGTCGCGGCGGTCGGGGAACTGGGGCAGGCGGATTAATGGTAGAACGAAAAACTGGCTTTAATTTGGAGACATGGAAGACGGAATGAACTCTCCTGTACGCAGGAGGAAGTTTGAGGCGGACTGCCACCGGACTAATAATCTTGGTGACAGTAAATGGGCCAATAAATTTGGGAGCAAGCTTATTACAGACGGTACGGAGAGGAATATTCTTAGATGAAAGCCACACTTTTTGACCAACGACGTAGACGGGAGGCTTTGACCGGTGGCGATCGGCCTGGGCCTTGGTGCGCGACCCCACCCGGAGGATGGCTTCTCTAGCCCTCTTCCAGGTGTGGTGGCACCTCTGGACAAAGGCGTGGGCAGAGGGGACCGCGACTTCGGATTCCCTACTCTGAAAAATAGGTGGCTGGTAACCTATGCTACACTCAAACGGAGATAGGCCCGTAGATGACACTGGTAAGGAATTGTGTGCGTACTCCACCCATGAAAGTTGCTGACTCCAAGAGGATGGGTTCTGAGACACCAAACACCGCAACACGCGTTCCAAATCTTGGTTGGCCCTCTCTGTTTGACCATTACTCTGGGGATGGAACCCAGAAGAAAGACTAACAGTCGCCCCTAATAAATGACAAAACTCTTTCCAAAATTTGGAAACAAACTGAGGCCCCCTGTCAGAGACCACGTCCACCGGGAGGCCATGGATACGAAAGACGTGATCAATGACAGCAACCGCCGTTTCTCTGGCTGAGGGTATTTTGGGCAGAGGAATAAAATGAGTTGCCTTCGAGAACCGGTCCACCACGGTCAAAACTACCGTGTTACCCTGAGACGGCGGGAGTCCCGTAACGAAATCTAGCGAAATGTGGGACCAGGGTCTCGAAGGAACAGCCAGCGGTTGAAGAAGTCCAGCTGGGGGTCGATTGGAAACCTTAGAAGAGGCACAGACAGAGCAGGCCAAAACAAAATGTCGTATGTCACGGGCCATAGATTGCCACCAGAACCGTTGTTTAACGAGAAAAAGTGTTCGACTAACCCCCGGATGACAGGCTACTTTGGAAGAATGACCCCAATGGATGACATCGGACCGTAGTCCTTCTGGCACAAATAAACAACTCGATGGTCATCCGGGCGGAGGCGTTACCCCTTGTAAGGCCCTACGGACCTTCGATTCGATCTCCCAAGTCATAGCCGACGCCACGATGTTCTGTGGCAGGATGGATTCGGGAGACAACGGCCGTTCCGATCTGTCAAAAATGCGGGACAAAGCATCAGGTTTAATGTTCTTCGAACCTGGACGATAAGAAATTGAAAAATTAAAGCGACCGAAAAATAAGGCCCACCGAGCCTGCCTAGAATTTAACCTTTTAGCAGAACTGATGTACTCCAAGTTCTTATGGTCGGTCCAGACTATAAAAGGTTCCTCCGAACCCTCCAACCAATGACGCCATTCTTCCAAAGCCAGCTTGACTGCCAGCAACTCTCTGTTACCAATGTCATAATTACATTCGGCAGGAGACAAACGATGAGAAAAATACGCGCATGGGTGCACCTTACCGTCCGCGGAAGAACGCTGGGAAAGAACCGCACCAACCCCCACCTCTGATGCGTCGACCTCCACCACAAACTGACGAGAAGTATCAGGGGCCACCAGAATGGGAGCTGAAACAAAGCAGCCCTTTAGTTTTGAGAATGCAACTTCCGCCACACCTGACCACCCGAATGTCGTTTTGGTGGAGGTCAAGGCAGTCAAAGGGGCGGCTAGTTGACTGTAATTGCGAATGAAACGCCGGTAAAAATTGGCAAAGCCCAGAAACCTCTGCAGGGCCTTACGGGAATCCGGGTTTGGCCAATCTACCACAGCCTGCACCTTGTCGGGATCCATGCATATTCCCTCGGACGACAAAATGTACCCTAGGAAAGGAACAGATTGTGCATGAAAAACGCATTTCTCCGCCTTGACAAAAAGCCCATTCTCTAGCAGCCTCTGAAGCACTGACTTGACGTTGACGGACTTTGGCTTTTACCGGGCAGCATGCTACAATGTGACCTGCAGCCCCACAGTACAAACATAGGCCCAAGTTTCTGCGTCTCTCCTTCTCCTCCCGTGAAAGACGGGCTCTGCTCACCTGCATAGGCTCGGGATCAGAGAGGTAATCGGAGGAAACCCTCGTCGAAGCGGGGAATTGATCGCCACTCTTACCCGCTGACATCTGTAGAGCTCGCTCATCACACCGTCGCAGTCTATTGTCGACTTGAATAGCCAGATCGATCAACCCGTCAAGTGAGGTGGGTAGTTCTAACGTGTAGATTTCATTGGTGATACGATCAGCCAGTCCATGCCTAAAAATGTCCCACTGCACGTCCTGATTCCACTTACACTCTGCCACCAAAGTGCGAAACTCAATCGAGTAATCAGTGACAGAGCGATTTCCCCGGCGTAACTCAGCCAACTCCCGTGCCGCCTCCCTGCCGGATGCCGCCCGATCAAAAACCTTCCTGAGTTCATCCGAAAAGGACTGGAATGACAAACAACAATGATGCTTTTGCTCCCACACCGCCGTTCCCCAGAGCGCCACACGTCCAGTCAGCAGCGTAATTACAAACGCCACCTTGGACTCCTCTGTGGGAAAAGACGAAGGCTGGAGAGCAATATGAAGAGAACAGGTCTCCTCTGTGGGAAAAGATGAAGGCTGGAGAGCAATATGAAGTGAACAGGTAGCTAGAAATGATCGACACAACAGGGGCTCACCGGAGTAGACTGTTGGAGGCGGTAGACGGGGCTCAGCCCGCCGGCTGGGGAACTCCACAGGTGAGGCCACTGAGGAATCGAGCGCAGTGGGCCGTTGGGCCGTTGGGCCGCTTCAGACCTTAGCTGACGAAATTGGGTGGTTAAGTCCGAGACTTGCGTTATCAGAGTCTGTACCGCTTGACCGGTAGCCAGGATCTGCTGTTCCTGCTGCTCCATGCGAGCACTGCTGTCGGAAAGAACGTCTCTGAGCTCCGTGACACTTGCTGGATCCATCCTGGTCAGATCGTTCTGTAACAGATAGATAACTCAGAATCCAGTTGCAAGTGAAGTGATTTATTGTGACAATAAATAGTAAACAGGATCGCAAGCCAAACGTGAGGATTCAGGTGAGTAGACGTGAACACACGGGTCGATCCAGCTAGGGCAGTGGAATCCAGCGAGACTTCGATGGTCTCCCAGACTGGAAATAATCCGAGGCAGAGATCCGCCGGGAACACAGACTCTGGAGAGAACAACAAGCATGAGCAAGGACAAACAACGATCTGACAACATGCAGTACAACACACGAGACAGATAAAGACAGGACAGAACGAGCGGCAGGTGCAGCCGTGCTGATTAGCTCATCAGCACCATGGTTGCCGGAGCAACGCTGAACGAGCAATCAGACAGGTAACAATACACAGGCATGCAACAATGAACACACGGATCCATGAACCGTGACACAGACAAGACGATCGCGGATGATTTAGTTTCGAAACTAGATGCAAAAGCGCCTGTTTGGCAATATTTTGGATTTTGAAAAGCCTGTTGACTTTTGCCATTTATCTAAGGTGATTTTGGAATTTTTTTTAAACATTAATTTCTTATTTAGTTGGTTCCACAATGTTTGCTGATTTTTACTTTATTTAAACTGTGTCATTTATTTATTTTATTTGACATTCGTTTTGCTAATAAACATTCTACGTTTCTTATTTATTTGGTTATATATTATACATGTTTACTTATTTCCAGTTTTGTATACCTATTAAACCTTATGTAAGTTATTTGTTATTTTATATTAGGCATAGCTTGCCCTATAGCATGGTGTATTTTTATTTGTTTTGTTAATAAATGTTCTATGTTTTATATATACGTTAAAGTGAGTTTGACGTTGTATTTTGTTGTTGCATTCAAGCAATTGACGCCGAACTGCCGCTAATTCAAAAGTGAAAGTAAAATGTGCACGACGCTTTTAAGCTATTTAAAAGCGAAGGAAAGCGAGGAAAAGAGGGAACGCCCCGCCCCCGCGGTGATACCGGTATTACCGATGTTGTCACACGTCGATTAACCGGTGGGAACATTTCCTCACCGTCACAACCCTACTGTACATGAGACCCTTGCAGTGGTGGCTCAGGACCAAGGGGTTTTCCCTGAGGGGAAATCCACTTTGCATGATCAAGGTCACGTGGCGATGCTTACATGCCTTGGACATGTGGAAGAAACGTTGGTTCCTGGCTCAAGGCCCAATGTTGGGGGCTCCTTGTCATTGCGTAATGATAACGATAAATGCCTCTCTCACGGGCTGGGGGGCAGTCATGAGTGGCCGCTCTGCCCAGGGTCTGTGGAAAGGCCATCATCTTACGTGGCACATAAACTGCCTGGAGATGCTGGCAGTGTTTCGAGCTCTGAGACACTTCCTTCCAGACCTGTGGGGACATCATGTGCTTGTCCGCACAGACAACACATCGGTGGTCTCCTACATCAACCAGCAGGGGGGTCTGCGTTCGTGCCCCCTTTACAGGCTGGCGCGCCGGATCTCCTGTGAGGATCCTTGCCATACTTCCTGCATCCCTGCAGGTGCTACTTCATCAAAGCTAACTTGCGCTCTGCCGGATGCGCTTTTATACTTCCTGGTTGCTCACGTCACCCCGCTCGTGACGTCTCGCTGCTCAATTGGACTGATTTTACACGTACTTCAGAACGCGATCACGCAGGGGCGTTCCCAAAGCGTTTCTCGACGCAGTGTCTCGTTCCCTCGGGGAACCATGGTTACATATGTAACCTAGGGACGTTATCCATTCTGTGTTCACTCCATTTATTTGTTTATACGTGTGATGCAGTAAGTCCTTGTAGACCTACTGGGAGATGTTTAAAGTCCAAAACAAATTAAAATAAATAAATTATGGCTCAGCCCGTAGAAGCAAGTAAGTGTAAGATGATGTTTATTTACAGAGCGCCATTAAAAGGTAAAAGCAATCCAGTAGTGAAGTTATTTACATAAATATTCAGTCCAAAATCAAAGCAAAAAATAAAATAAAATAAAAAATCCAAACAAAAGTAAAGTTCTACAAGTATATACAAACGAGTATCCACAATTTACAGTCACTTAGATGTTGCTCAAGGCACTGCAATACCTCACTTGCATTTAAGTATCAGATTTGAGCCTGGCCTCCCCTTTAATAGGCCAGGCTCCACCCCCTCTTTGGGACTGTACCATTTACAGGTACGTGTCTCAAAGACTATTTTGTACATACTTATGAAATCATATGAATAAACACTGCCATTCTTACTATTCGTTGCCATTTCAGCTTGGTAACTTTCTATCGAATTTTTTTTTACATTTCCAAGATGTAATAATTTTATCTGAAGAAGGGCAAGCCTATAATAGTTACTATACAAGTTACACTATAAGACAAAATATATTGGTCCAGCTCAAGATATTATTCTTTAATAATTTTTCATGAAATTCTTCACACGTGCAATGGCTAAATGTCCACCCTATTACAAAACATCCTCATCTCAATTAATAAGTGTTTTGAATGCACAGTTATTGTATATTTACACTTTCTAAGAGCTCATAAGTGTTCATAGTCGGGCATTATCTTGAAAAACGTTGTTGTATTTTAAGACACAGTGTAATTTCAACACATTTAAAAATATATATTTTGGCACCATTTTAAATTATTTCATTTTACCAGTTCATTCCCTACAAGTAACCACAAAGATATGCATAACATTTATTGAACTTATTTTATTAATATAAAAAAAAAAAAAAACACTGAGGTAAACAGGGTGGCAGGACATAACTTGGTGAACAGCACACCATTAAACAGTATATTTCAACATATTGCCTAATACAAGAAGCATACTGTCACAATTTACAATCATTACAACAGAAGCAAATCGATGCATTTGTGTAAGATAAATATCCATATTTAAAATGTTATAAATACTTTTTCTCACTTCTGCTGACTGGCATATGTGCAAGCCATTCCGGGCGGATGAAGTAGGACGTATGCATCGCGCACGCGCCTGTGAGATATGCTAGTCTTGCGAGTTTGTTTACAGGAGCAAAGGAAGCAAAGTTCCCTTACTTTACCAAAGGAAAAGTCTCCTCTTGGTTTATATCGAAATCCTCCTACATTTTTCTTTACAAATCCTTGTTTTGTACTTCTAATTCGTGACCGGCGCTTTGTTTTGCTGTCTCTCCTCCGCGCTCGTCACTTCTCACCGGCGCGTGCGCGGGGCATACGTCCTACGTCATTCGCCAGAACGGCTTCCGCCTACGACAGTTACCGGAAAACAGGTCCGGCAAGATGTCGGCGTGAATAGTCAGAGGTTTTCGAGCTGTCAGCACCAAACTTTTAACAGAAAAGTAATTAACGTAACTATCAGCAAAATTTGTGTACATTTTGGTTTGTAAGATTTTTTATTTAACATGCCCAAACCTGCACAAAAGAGAACCAGTGACTCCAGAAAAACTGATTCACATGTGCTTGCTAATAACGACCATGGCTACCAAAGTGGTTTGATTCGAGACAAGCATATGGCAGAAGATGAAGACGAATTTCCGCCATACCCTGTTACTCCAACTAAACCTCCACTTGCGAAAAAGCCAACATTCACCAACATGAAAACAGGGAATTCTAATACCGATGAAATAATCCCGACGCTCACTAATCTTATCAATACAAGGAGTGATGCTCTGGAATTGATGGTGCAAACTGCCTGTGCAGAAATAAAAGAGCTAAAGAGCAAAATGCTTTACATGGAAAAACGGATCGACAGGGGTGAACAGACAAGCAGGCTGTGCATGAGTCGGGTGGCGGATTTAGAGCGGTACGGTAGGCGCTGGAACCTGCGGCTCAATGGACTGCCAGAGTCGACCAATGAGAATGTGCGAGAAGAGGTTATCCGTGTGTGCCAAGAGCTACTTCCACATGAAGCGGCGAAACTACCAGATGCTATATATGTCGCTCACCGACTGGGTACCAAGCGCATTAACGAGACGAGGCCCCATGCAACAATCATTCGCTTCACTGCCAGAAGATTCAGAGATGCAGTTTGGAAAGTGGCTAAGAGCAGCAAGTTTCTTCGGAGCCAAGTCATGCAGTTTAAGGAGGATCTGACAAAGGAGGATAGAGACAGTAGACTGAAGTTGTGGCCTCTGATCAAAAAAGCCTGTGATGATGGAAAATCTGCTTACTTTGTCGGAGGTCGCAGATTTATTGAAGGTACTGAAGTGACAGGGTGAGAGAAGCAGACAAAGGGCTGATTTTTTATATTTTCTCAAGGTTCTCAGAACGTTAATTTCCCTGCTTTCTTTGCTGCTATAAACTCTAATAACTATGGTCATTATGTAGTTTACACTCGAGTCCGGGTCAATCTGGAAGGGTTTGACCTGCCCGTTGGAATGTTTCACAGTGTTCTAAATACTGTTCGTTCTGTTCTTTTATAACATTCTCGAAGTTTTAAGAGAGATGTTACGTTTCGTCAGCTATCGTTGGTAATTTTGAGATTAAAATTATATTTCTAATGTTTATTTAGTACTGCTAAAGGTGCTGATCTCGATACTACTTTGATTTCAGCGTTTACAGATTGACCAGGCATTTCAATTGTTTAATATTCTTTAACTAGTCTGTCACATCTATCATTTGTTTCATTTAATGCTAGGGGGCTAAGAAATAACATCAAAAGTAAAGCTCATTTTCTGTTGACTAAACAGTTTAGGGCAGATTTTGTTTTGTACAAGAAGCTCACTCTACTAAAGAGGATAGCAAATTTTGGATATCACAATGGGGTAATTCGGTATGGTTTTCTCAGGGGTCTGAACACTCAGCTGGAGTGATTACTTTAAAGAACAGATTTAATGGAGATGTTTTGCAAACACAATGCTGCAGGGCATTTTATCTGCCAAGTAATTAAGCATGTTGATAATATATTAATCTTGTGGAATTTATATGGATATAATCACAATCAGGATAATAATAATCTTTTTGAATCCATAGAAAATATATTTATTGGTTGGTTAAATAAATATCCAAATGCCACTGTATTAGTTGGAGGAGATTTTAATATTGTATTGGATGGAACAATTGATAAATGGCCACCAGGTCGACCTAACATAAATAATAATAGTCTTAGAAACTTCATGGATAAATTCAATCTCATAGATATCTGGAGAGCCAAATTTCAGGGTCCAGTCAGTCCAGAATTGACTTTTGGTTAGTGTCTGAGAACGTTAATATAGATAATGTGGTAGTTGATATTGCTTCTACTCCATTAAAAGACCATAAAGCTATAAGTATTGATATTAAATTCTCTAATACAAGTTGTTTCAATAATGGGTCATACTGGAAACTCAACAATTCATTGTTACTGCATGATGAAGTAAAAAAAGAGGTCTCTAGATTGATATGTCGATTCTGGGGTAAAGCTAACAAGGAGAATTATTTTTGTTCAAATTACGAACTTCTTAAATTTGAGGTCACTAAATATTTAAGGAAATTTGGCAGCCGATTAGCCAAAGAAACCACCATTATTGATGAAATTACAAAATTAACAAATAAATGTCCAGACAGTTTATTAGATGAAGAAAAAAATATTATTATCAGATCTGCAAATCAAGCTAGATGAACTTTATAGAGGGAAAGCTGAAGGTGCGTTTGTTCGATCAAGGAGACGTTGGCTCGAGGAAGGCGAGCAGAATTCACAATACTTCTTTAATTTAGAGAGAAACCATATTAATAATTACATTAGTAAATTAAATGTGAATGGGATTGTAACAAAGGACCATAAACTAATTTCTAGTTACTGCTGTGAATTTTATAAGAGAATATATACTTCTAATTACTCTCCAACTATATCTGATGCTTTCTTGAACTCTATAGAGGTGAAAACTATTGACAAAAATGAAAGAGAAATTTGTGATATGCGTATTTCTGTTGAGGAAGTGATAAAGGCAATTAATAATTTGAAAAATAATAAATCGCCAGGTACGGACGGTTGGACCAGAGAATTTTCTAAGCTATTTGCTGATGATTTGGCCCCTTTTTTGCTAAAAATGTTTAATGAAAGTATTAATAATCAGTCTTCCTCCCACCTTAACTCAAGGGTTAATCACATTAATTCCCAAACCAAAAAATGATCTATTTTGTCTTGATAATTGGCATCCAATTAGTTTACTCAACAATGATTATAAACTGTTTGCCCTGATTTTTGCTAAAAGACTCAAATCTGTGCTAGATTCAATTATAAAAGAAACACAATCTGGATTCATGAAAAATAGGCATATTGCAAACAATATAAGATTAGTGTTAGATATTTTGGATTATCCAGAATTTAATATAAATAATGGTTTTATTCTTTTTCTTGATTTCTGTAAGGCCTTTGACTCCGTAGAGCATCAGATTATTTTTGAGTCACTTATAAAATTTGGTTTTGGAAATTTCTTCTCTAATGCAATTAAAACCCTTTATAAGAATTGCAACAGTTAAATTAAATTGTTTGGTGGCACTTCTAGCAGATTTAATTTGTCTAGAGGGATTAGACAGGGTTGCCTTGTTTCTCCATATTTATTTTTGATAATTAGCCAACTCCTTGCAAATCATATTAAAGCCAACACAATTAAAGGTATGTCTATTATTGATAGAGAACTAGTTATAACGCAATTAGCAGATGATACCACCCTTTTTCTCCTAAATGAAAACCAAATCCACGTCGCAATTAATGTAATAGAGGAGTTTTCTAAAGCATCTGGGCCCATATTCACAAAACATCTTAACCCTTTAATACATTTGGACCCCATAACGCAGGGAATACCAGTACACACACACCACAGAGACATACACAAATTGTAAAATCAAGATAATTTAATTACAGTTTACCTAATTAACAAAGCTGAGTTATAAAACTTTCTTTTTTCCCCTTCCTTTATGTCCTTTCTCCACCTCTCCTTCTTTTTTATTGAGGTATATCTGGCTTATTTCAGGGTCTGCATCACGACAAGCCCTGTAGCATCACTCATTTTCTGCAGCAGACAAATGCCCCATTTCCTGACAAATACATGCATACCATTTAAGCAACTCTTGCTGCTTAAATCTGCGTCTCAGATGTCGGGAGTAAATGACACTATGATTCACACTACAATTTTACTATCTTCCTTTTTGTTTAGTCGTCTATTATCTATTAGCAGTGCATATTCATTTATTGGTATCATTACTAGTTGTTGTATTTACTCTTGCATATCTATTGTAATAAATTGAATTAATCTTATTACAACTGTGTCTCCTTTGTGTTGATGATCCAAAGCTCTACTAAATTTCTGAATTCCCACTAATCTTTAAGATAAATCAGTTGACCAGCTTCCTCCAGTTTGTTAATCTAAAAAATTGTTGAACAACATGTGGTACCACTCCCATATTGACAAATTAACAGTCCTTGACTGGTGTTCTGAATTGAGTGAGGTGGGAATTGTCATCTGATATACTCATAACCGCACCTTAAGTGATGTGTGGAAGATAAATAACAACTGGTCAAAAAAAAAAAGATCAACATTGTTTTCAGATCTCAAAAAATGCAAAGAAAACAAGTTCATATTCATTTTTAAACTTTACAATACTGATGTTTTAACTTAGGAAGAGTTCAGAAATTAATATTTGAATAATCCTGATTTTCAATCACAGCTTTCATGTGTCTTGGCATGCTCTTTACCAATCTTTCACATTGCTGTTGGGTTCAGTTCATTATATTTATAGAGCACAATAAAACTACATCGTTGACCATTGTGCTGAACAATTTCATTTATATGAAATCAAAGTACATAAAATGATATGACAAGACAAACAAATAATCATGTTTAATAAGCCCCGGTTAGCTCATACGCTAAAAGCCTTCTCTAAGAGTTAGGCTTTTAGCCTTGTTTTAAAAAGTAATTCTGTCACAATTGTTCTAATAGAGATTGGAAGGCTGTTCCACAGTTTAGGGCAAGCTATGGCAAATGCCCGGTCACCTTTTTTCTTCAGCCTAGATCTAGGGACCAATAAGAGTTCCTAATTCGATGATCTTAGACATCGAGATGGGGTGTGCAAACTCAAAAGTTCAGAAAGATACGAAGGTTCCAGTTTATTTAAAACTTTAAAAACAAAAAGTACAATTTTAAACTCTATTTTAAAATGGACTGGCAGCCAGTGCAAAGAGAGTAGGACGGGGTAATATGTTCATATTTGCGAGTGCCAGTCAAAAGTCTGGTGGCTGCATTTTGTACTGTTTGTAGGCGATTCATATATGATTGGCTAATACCGATATACATTGAATGTCAGTAGTCTAGTCGAGATGAGATAAAAGCATGTGTAACTCTCTTGAACTCAGCACACGTAAAAAAAAAATAAAAAAAAAACCTTATCAAAAGTCTAAGCAGAATCTAACACAACACCCACATTTTTTACAGAGGGCTTAACATATGCGGACAGATTACCCAGCACTTGCTGTATGTTGCCAGATACAGCTAGAGGTCCGAACACAATTGCCTCAGTCTTACTCTCATTAAGGTTCAGAAATTAAGAGACATCCAAGCCTTAATATCAGACAGACAAGCAGTTAAAGCACTCAAACCCTGGTTGTCATTTTGCTTAAAAGGCACATAAATTTAAGTGTCCTCAGCATAACAATGAAACGACACTTCGCACTTATTAAAACTGAACCTAATGGGAGCATATATAAAGAAAATAAAAGGGGGCAAGGATAGAACCTTGAGGAACTCCACAAGTCAAAACTGATTTAGAGGATGAGCACCCATCCACACAAAATGGGAAAGTCCTATTATTCAGATAGGATTTGAACCATTTTAGGACGGAACCATTAATACCCACACAGCGTTCAAGACAGTAAATGGGAATACTGTGGTCTACAGTGTCAAATGCTGCACTTAAATCTAAAATCAAAAGTACTACAGTACTCTCGGTTTGTAGCTCTATGACCCATAATCTTTTTATAGAATAAGATTTTGTATTGTTGTTTTTATGAGCACTCAACCTATTTATTTCATGTAAAATGTGCTTGCAGGATTTTTATACTAGACTTTGCTTTTGTTTATAATTATATTGATCAAAGTCTCACTTTTTTTTTATTCAGTGCTTCAGATTCCTTTTAACTGTAAAAAATAAATGTAAAAAATATATTCATAAAATAAAAATGTCATCTAAGTCCTCAGTAGAAACAGGACTGACCATCGACTTGCCACTGGTGTACCAACGGCGGCCCAGCCATTGCAAACCGCTGGAGTCATGCCACCCAAAAAACTCTGGCAGACCAACAGCATTTTTAGATTGATCGGATTGCTGATGGTGTGCCAATGGTGGTTTGACCATATCAAGCTGTTGAATTTGTGCCGCTCAAAAAATGCTGCCGGACTGGATTTATAATCCACAACACGGCTGACTCGCTGTCACGAGAGATTTTTGGCATGTCAAGCATGACATCAGAGCAAGGCAAACTGCCCTCGGACACATTTCTAACCGGCATGCTTCTCACGATGATCACCTGTGATTGGTTCTGCACAGCTTTGCTCATCTCAAATGAGCCTAAAGTTAGGACGCCGGAATGTTATCTGGTACGTCACTGCAACCAATATGGTCATGTCTGGGTTCCGTCGTCACAAAATAACTGTGTTAGCTGGGACTGTTGTTAAGCGTGTGCAGTCACTGACTGAATTCTGAATCTGCATTCACAAATTAATCTCTCATCAGCATAAACAACAAATAAGAGAAAACACAACATTTTGCAGTGTAGGGCAGGTTCAGTGATTATAACGGGGGTTTTTGCGAACGTGCATAACTCACATTAGACTGAAGACATGGACCATTTCAGTAATCTTTGCTTGCTTGCTTTCTTTATATAATCTATTCTGCATTTGAATAACAGTTTATTTTTTCATGCTACTGAAATAACCATTGTGAGGTTTGATTGTATAATTTATATATAAATAAATAATACTGAAAAAAATGTGATTGTTAACAATCCATAGTATTGTGATTGATTTAAGTAACTGGTTAAATTTGAGATTAAAAAGACATATATTTAATAAAATAGTTATAAAATTTATCTTAAATATATATACACTGAACAAAATTATAAACGCAACACTTTTGTTTTTGCCCCCATTTTTCATGAGCTTTTTCTATCTACACAAAAGGCCTATTTCTCTCAAATATTGTTCACAAATCTGTCTAAATCTGTGTTAGTGAGCACTTCTCCTTTGCCGAGATAATCCATCCACCTCACAGGTGTGGCATATCAAGATGCTGATTAGACAGCATGATTATTGCACAGGTGTGCCTTAGGCTGGCCACAATAAAAGGCCACTCTAAAATGTGCAGTTTTACTGTATTGGGGGGTCCGGGGGGGTCCGAAAACCAGTCAGTATCTGTTGTGACCACCATTTGCCTCACACAGTGCAACACATCTCCTTCGCATAGAGTTGATCAGGTTGTTGATTGTGGCCTGTGGAATGTTGGTCCACTCCTCTTCAATGGCTGTGCGAAGTTGCTGGATATTGGCAGGAACTGGAACACACTGTCGTATACGCCGATCCAGAGCATCCCAAACATGCTCAATGGGTGACATGTCCGGTGAGTATGCTGGCCATGCAAGAACTGGGATGTTTTCAGCTTCCAGGAATTGTGTACAGATCCTTGCAACATGGGTATATATATACTGTATATATATATATATTGCCCCTTAATAGAAAAGTTAAATTATGATGCTGATATACAATCCAAAGTAACTAGTAACTCACTACTTGAGTAGTTTTTTGTTTTCATTGGATACCTTTTACTCTTACTGAAGTAACTATTACTTTTACTTGAGTAATTATTTCTATAAGTAATTTTTGGATACTCTACCCATATCTGTACATTAATAATCATGTATTAATACCTGAATTAATACTTACTTTAACATATATGAATAGTGAAGGCGTGAACAAATGATTAAAGTGCTAACCTTAAAGGGATAGTTCACCCCAAAATGAAAATAGCCACCATTTACTCACCCTCAAGCCATCCTAGGTGTATATGACTTTCTTCTTTCTGATGAATAAATTGTCCCCCATTCAAAATACACCAGTGACACGTATTGGGTATTCTACAGTCTTTGATAATGGCCAACTTAACTACATGTTAGTACATGTTTTAGCATGTTGGGGTAAACTAAAGCAAACAGTCTATGTAAGAATAAATGAGAAGTACTCTTGAATTACACATGAATAGACAAATAATAATAATAATTATAATAATATATGAGCAATATCATACTTGTAGACATGATATATGGCTATATATCAGCACGGCTGTGATCCGGCCGTACGCAAGAGGCCACAGGCAGAGTGCTGTAGGTAATCACAGCATGCCTATATACAGCCATATCTCACGTCTATGAGTGTGATATTGCATTTATATAACAGTTCGACGGCACGAGTGTGTAAATACATAAGAAACAACAATGGAGTGTCTTTAAAAATCCTCTTTTTTGCAGAACTACTTCCGCCACGGATTCAAATCTAAAGTTGACAGTTTAACAGCTGAGCCCAAGCCTAATTCGAAAACGTCAGTTTAGAACTAGTAACGAAGGAATGTTGAGTTGCTTCATTAAAAGCTTATTGTATTACTGTATTAAAAGCAGTGTATTATGTGGAGTAGAGTATTATGAGAAAGAATTCCTGAGTGATTACCTGCATCTGATACAGCATCCATTCTTCATCTCAATCTCATATTCACAATAAAACATTAGTTTGAATGTCCACTGAGGAAAGTGTTATCTTTGTTGTAACGTTACTATCTGTTAAGGATGATTTCTGATGACACGCTGCTCGGTGCATATTGGCTGCTTCAAGTTGTTGTTGAAAGTAAAAATAACTTCCATTTACAAAAGCGTTTATTTTTCAATATAAAAGTCTTTACTGCTGAAAAAACAAAAACAAAACAAAACTTGTCTCTTGTCGCCATCTAATGGCGGGAAAATGTAACTAAAATCACCATCACGAACACACACACCATTTCTCAATACTAAACACCATTATTAAATGCTACTATTATTTATATAAAATATTACTTATTGAATAATACTATTTCATAAACAACAACAACAGCCATCACAAAATTTTCTAGGAAATTCAGTCAACAGTACAGGCAGCATTGAATTTTCATAAACATGATGAGATTTTGTCAAAACTATTTGATCTGGAACAAATAATAGATTAATGAGACCAAAGACTGCCCATTAGATTTACCCAAAACAAATTATATATCATGTTTAAAAATAGAGACATCAGAGCCAGCTGTAAATTCCAGGCTTACCTGGGCCGAGGCAAGTCTGGCCTGCAGCAACTTCATGAGTGCTGAACGGCCGCTGACGCCCTGGAGCTCCCCAGATAGCATGTAGTAATCGGCCTGAGCTCGGCTGCCCTGCGGCGTCTCCGGCTCAGACTCGGCATCGGCGAGTGTTATCCGGGCTGAGTGTGGCCCGCAGCTCGCTCTCGCGCATGTGTTTGTGATGCGGCTGTAAAGCACTGGCCCGATTCCTGTTCACCGTAAGCCGCCCGGATCTGGCTGTAGAGTCTGGGCCACGTCTGGCAATGACTCGGCTCAGTTCAGTCATAGATGGTTACATTAATATAGCAATAATTAACATAAAACTGTTTTAAACTTGACTTAAGACCTTTACGGTATCTTATAATGTTAACTACACGTTTAATGTCATGAATGTCAAAAACAAAATATCTGCTGTAAAATGTAAAAAAAAAAAAAAACAATATTAAAAGTGCTTTATAGGACAGAACATTCTCTAATATTTATAACAATAGAAAATCTATATTTATGTAACGCAGCAGGTCGCTTGCTTGTCGCTTCATTGCGCTGATTTATTCACCTTCACTCGTGCTGCGTGGGCGGAGTCTCATACCTGTGCTCGTGAGTGCTGTCCGCCATGTTTGTGTGGTTTGGATGCAAACAAAACAATGGATTATTTACCAAGAGATATGGATGTATGGACTAATTTCGATAAAACACTTCTGGTAATCATCGTTGATAATTTATTTTTAGTATTTTACTAGCGCAGGCGCTCATAAGCTCATAAAGGAACTCGCAACAGTTCACCTCACGTGCCAGACTGCAGTGAACGCGGCTTACTTGCTTTGTGTGAAACGTAAGTTAAAAATAAATAAACTATATATTTTTCATCTTTGATCTAAGTATTGTTGTGTGGGTCTAGAGTGTTAACGCTGCAGAAAACTGACGAGCAACACTACGGTCCGCCAACAAACAGATGAGGAAGAGGAGGATGATGGCGGTCCAGCACATACAGAGAGAAAGGTTTGTTTGTATTTTTAGCTTCCACGTTCTTATTTTTGTAAATGCAGTTGCAACAAGCAAACATTGTTTTTTCCCCATATTTCTTAAAGTACGTGAGAGTGAAGATTTGTTTTAGTGTGTATAAGGTCATTGTTTTCAAATAACCTCAACTATACATAAGCTAGTTTCAGTTATTTTTATGAGAATGTACTGCAGTCATATATGCATCAGTATGTGCGAGATCATCTGCAATATCTCTGTCCTGCTTTTACAGCTGCTAAATGCAAGCAGACTGTACATGTACAGATGCTTACCTCTTCCAAAATACATGTGACTACAACACAAACACAGCATCACAGTTCATCACTTTTGTTGCTAATTTAATTGCTTCTTCACTCAGGATGTAGAGACACACAGGAGTAACTGATTATTTTCCTTAACATGCAACAAATTTCTTTTAATATGTCTATGTAGTAACCAAGAGAAGTGTCATTGCTGAAGAAATGGCAGACATTACTCCTGAGACACCTGTGAACACAGTAGTGGTTCGAGTCCAAGACAGTGGACATCATCTTTATTATACTTTTGACTGAACTAGCAAGGAGCATTAGAGCCAAAGAGAACGTAAGTTCAAGTAAAATGTCTGCATTGACCATTTCACCATGTTATTTTCTGCAGTAACTGCGGGGAATATTAACTGAAGAGACCTGATCAACAGCAAGCTTTGGATCTACTGAATGTATATTTTTCAACCATTTTATTGCAGCGTTCACTGTTATTTTTCTACATAGTGATGACTGGTGAAAAGTGTTTATTAATTTACTTCAGTGTATAAACCTCTGACTTATTTTTTTCTGCAGAACTCAAAGAAGAATGCTGGTAATCAAAACCAACAAGTTTGTCAGGTATGGACAATATGAAGGGGACTAAATTATTTTCATTTTTTGGGTGAACTCTCTTTAATTAGCATGCTACACACTAAATATTAAGCATGCTGGGCACAGCCACTTATTGTGCTGTCATTGCAGTTAGTGCTGTAAATAGCCTGTCAAACAACCGGTACATTGCTACAACATAACGTTGACGCATTACGTTAGACCTTTACTAATAGATACTTGTATATTATTTGCTCTTTACAGGTGCAGAAATGAAAGCTCCCAAACAAAGATTAAGATGGGGAAAGACATGTTACACCACAGCAACCATAAATCCTGAGTGATTTGAAAATGGGTAACAACCAAGGAAAAGTACTCATTGTTTCACTCAAAAATGATCCATGGTAATAGTTGTAAATGATTAGATAAATAAATTAAAGTACAAAATGTGTTCAATTTTAAAACTTTGCCATGTACTAATGTGTTGTTCAAAACACTAAGTTTTGGTGTCTGTTTACAATAAGGTATCATTAATTAGTAAACGTTGAAATTAACATTAAAGAGCAATACATTTGTTATAAAATGCATTACTCGTTGATACTGTAAAAAAAAAAAAACTGTTCTTTGTTAGTTCATGTTAGCTCAGATCCATTAAATAATGTCATCAGGCACAATGTCTGTTCTTAATGTATTAGTAAATGTTGAAATTAACTAGGTTAATATATTAAGTACATTTAACTAAGGTTAATATTAAGTATTTGCCATGTTAGGTCATGTTAGGTAGGTAACAAATGTTAACAAATGAAACCTTATTGTAAATTGTAAAGTGTCACCTGAGTGTTTGTTTATACTTGTTAAATTTTAATATCCAAATATAAATAGATGCAAAGGTAATTTCGCTAAATGTTTTATATATACTTTCTATATAACTTATTTTTTTATTATTTTTTTTTTTTTTTGCTGTAATTGCATAGTTTTGTAAATAAATTGTGTAAATAAATTTTTCTCATGCCAACTTAATCAAGTGAGTTCTTTACTTTAAAAATGTATTCATTATAATGAGATGTTTATATCTACATAATTACAATGAAAGTTAACGTTTTGGCTGCGTATACATTTTAAATGTATCGGGCAGTGAGTCCACAGGCATCCGGCCCGAGCGCGGCAGACGGAGTCGGGCCGAGTGGTAAGTCTCTGGCAGGCGAGAATCTAACCGGAACTGGCCCGAGTGTATTTTGCTATCTGGGTCACATGTCCGAAAACGTCGAAGCGAATTTTCAAATAGACGTTATCTTTAATAACAAACTGCATATTTCAACTATAAACAAGTACATTATCACCTGAACGCCTCTTAAATCTACATTCTGTGACAAAAACAGTAATATTTAAAAAATTATAATGTATTTGGGCATCCACCATGACACTCGCTGTGAGAATAAGGGCAAGCGGAGTGATACAATTACAAACGGTGAAACGGACGGTTGTTGGAGCTCTGTTATCACTGTAATACCGCACTCTTATCTGCCAATCAGATCCAAGGACCAGAAAGAGCTGTTGAGTGTGTATATACACACGCACACAAAGAAATCTCTTCGACTGCATTGACTTGATTTCCTGCAGGGAGTAAAAGACGGCGTCTTTGACAAAAGTCATAATGATTTCCTTTT
Organism: Sinocyclocheilus anshuiensis; assembly: GCF_001515605.1. Lineage (NCBI taxonomy): Eukaryota > Metazoa > Chordata > Actinopteri > Cypriniformes > Cyprinidae > Sinocyclocheilus > Sinocyclocheilus anshuiensis. The sequence goes on from NW_015537987.1 coordinate 118,180, forward strand.
CCTGTCTTAATGAATGAAAGGGAAAAAAAGTGCTTGCAGAGAAACTTTTCAGATTGCCAGCAAGTGCAGAACTAACGACTTCAACCTACAATCAATGAACTTCATTTGAATTTCAATTAATACTCATTTGGTTATCTTACCCCACTTCTTTATGCCTCACTTCTTTAACATGAAAACTTACTTTGAGCCAATTAATTTCAAACTAAAACTTTTAAGGTAGCTCTCAATGTAGTAAAGTACAAACATTATTTTATATATATATATATATATATATATATATATATATCCCATGGCCCTTCTCGTAAAGAGTAGGGGTGTAACCCCGGTGTCCTGGCCAAATTGCTGCCACTGGCCCTTATCAATCATGGCCTCCTAATAATCCCCATCCACTTGATTGGCTCTATGACTCCCTCTCCTCTCCACCTGTAGCTGGTGTGTGGTGAGCGCACTGGAGCCGTTGTACTGTCCAATTATCCAGGTGGATGCTGCACACTGGTGGTGGTTGAGGAGAGACCCCCCAACATGATTGTAAAGCGCTTTGGGTGTACAGCAATACACAATAAAGCGTTATATAAATGCATCATTCATTCATTCATTCAAGTGATTATGTTGGGTGTTGCTATATCAGAGCTACGTTATCTGGAAAGATAAACTGTTGCTACTCTGAAACAAATAAGGTGAAGAACCTTATTATGCATCAAACAAATATGTGAAAGATTATTTGTTATCAACTGCAGTCAGCTATATAATATCTCATGTAAATTAGACAATCATACACTGATAATATACAACAATGCCAAGGTCTCTGGAAGAGGTTTGGATAAGTGATAGTTATGTTCTCTGTTGTTGAGTGAGCAGTCAGATGAACGTGACTTCATCCACTGGTTGTGCTGGCACAATGCAGTGGGGAAAGGAGCAGGAATCCGATTCAACAGTCTTGAACATGAAGCATTGTAGGATGCTGATCTCCTGGAGCACCAAAGGGTCCTAAAATCTGGAACATGCAGATGTGGCCCTGGAGTAGGTGCAGAAGGTCCTTGACTGGAACACGCAATCAAAAGTATCTTGAAGTGAAGGTTTGCTTGCCGGAACTTAACCTTGCTGCAAATGCCTGTATGTCTTCTGCCTCTCTGGGCTTGAGACTCAGAACTTGGTCAATCCACTTTGTCTCTCTAGGATGGAGACTCAGGACGTGCTGCATCTGTTGTCTCACTGGATGAAGACTCTAAAGGTAGAATATATCTCTCCTCACAGGATGGAGGCTCAGAACGTGGTCATATCTGTTGCTGCCTCACAAGCTGGAGACTCAGGACTTGGTATCTGTTATTGCCTCTTCCCACATAGGTTAGAGGATCAGAACGTTGATGTTTCTGTCTCTTGGGATGGGAGACTCAGAACAGATATCTGTTACAGTCTCTCTGGACAAAAGACTCAGAATGGAGGTTGATCTGCTATTGTCTCACCCTTGCGGGGCTCAAACTCAGAACTTCTGTGTTTCTGTTAGTGTATCTCTGAAAAGACTCAGAACAGATTTTTTCTGTTGCTGCCTCCCCTGTAACAGGCAGGAGACTCAGAACAAGGACTGTCTTTTGGGAAGGTACCTTTATCTCTTTCCGATGAGGAGGAGATTGCATTCTGGCACTTCTTCATTTCCAGGCTGTGATTGGCTGTATCCATTAGAGTGGGGGGCGGGGGTCCACCCTTCTTTCCTCCTGTGGAACTTATTTGCATAGTCCAAACACACATTTAGAAAAGTGTCATTAAAGATTTACTGGTGCATTTTTCATGTACCAAACCACAACTAGAATACATGTGGCAATGTTACGAACACATTACAGTTTTTTTTCAACTGCTTACACAAAATCTTTACTTGTCACATAATTTCAGAAACATGACACTCAAACACCAGAACCACACACCAAATCTGCAAAACCACACACCAATTCTTGGACTTTGACTCAGTTTTAAATTTCATAAAGCACTTTTTGCAAAACACAAAACACAATTCTCTATGCAACACAAAAATCTAACAGGAATTAAAAGCACACCATTGTTTCTGCATTTTGATTTTAAGTTTCCCTTAGAAGCTGCTTACAGACCTGACAGTTGATTAGCAAACTCGATGGAGCAGTTTAAGATTTCGTAACTAGACACAAGAGAAGATTTTGTAAGATAAGAATTTTAAATCAAGTTAAAGGGGTCATATGATGCTGCTAAAAAGAACATTATTTTGTGTATTTGGTGTAATGAAATGTGTTTATGTGGTTTAAGGTTCAAAAAACACATTATTTTCCACATACTGTACATTATTGTTTCTCCTCTATGCCCCGCATTTCTGAAACACGTCGATTTTTACAAAGCTCATCGGTCTGAAAAGCAAGGTGTGCTGTGATTGGCCAGCTCTCCAGTGTTGTTGTATTTCCAAAGTTGTTGTATTTCCTCAGCAACCAGCACGGATCAGCTCCAGGCATGTTGAATCAGATATCGTCCTCTTTTGGAAGGCCAAACAAAGTAGTTTCGCTTTCACAACGAAACACACAGCGTCTTCACGGCAGCGGCAGCGGCAACAACAATACTACAGCGAGAATAAAAGTTACGCCTTCTTTCTTTGCATGAACATTTGGGCGGCGTTATGCAAATCTTCCCACATAGTGACATAGATATGTGGGGTGTGTTAGAACGAGCCGTTTTAGGTTGGCGTGGCTGACTCTTAACTTTTATAAAGAATATCTCTTTGGATTTGAGACTTTAGTCTTTGCAACTTTACAAATCTTCTTTATGCGCCAAGAGCTTGTAACACTCCAAAGAGAAAGAAAAAAATTGAAATCGCATCATATGACCCCTTTAAGATTTGCTTCTGTAATACGAATTTGTGAAAAATCCTAAATTAAATTATTGTAAGTTAAGATCCGAATTAGGATACGAATTGTTCTGTGATACACCCCCTGCCTTGACCAATAGGAGCATTTTCTTATTAAAGCGGACATTCGGCTTCTGGAAAGAAAACGCAAGACGCTAATCCCCACCTTTTTTTCCGGAAAAAAATATATATTTTTGTGCTTTTATTTAGATGATATGGATGATGAGGGAGAGCAATCCACAGCTGACAAATCATGCACAGCTTCAAATTGCTTGCAGTACAAACAAAACAAAGGTGGTGTGCAAGCAAATTCTCCACAAATGCATATTTGTCCTTGACAGGGCATTGGGCCATGCAGTCAGGAGAGCCAGAAGTTACATATAAACAGGCAACAGCACTTCTACAATTGGATGTGATAAATAAAGATCACAGTGCTTCAAACATTCATGAACATATTGATAAGATATATCTGGCAGACAGTGGTGAAGATGCCATTCTCAGTGGGCTATTTTGTGACCGATAATGCTGCCAATATGGTCGAAGCCATGACTAATAATGGCCACATCTGTTGCATGGCTCATTGCTTACACTTGGTGGTTAGTGGTGCCTTGAAAGTTTGCCTGAACTTAGGCCATATAATCTATGTGTGTCGAAAAATGGTTGGATGGCATGGCGTGGCAGCTCGGTCTACCACAGCATGCCATGATACAAGATGTCTCATGTACATGCTTGAGAGGGTCCTGGAGCAGAAGAGTGCCCCCATATCCATAGGAACTGAAATGGACCTTGGGGGGTCCCTGTCTCATCATCAATGGGAACTTCTGGAAACCTTTTGAGGAAGCAACATGCACCATAAGCAAAGATGAGGCATCTCTGTCTTGTATCATCCCATGTGTTCAAGCACTGAAAGCAACTCTGGGGAATCTGGAGGCTGATGCAGCTGTGAGGAAGCTACCAGATGCAAAAAAGCTAGTTTTAACACTGAAAAACAGAACTGGATTCACAGTTTGAGTCAGTATTTAATGACCCCACTGGCCCATAATTCAAGGCAATGCTTTTAAACCCCAGATTCAAAGGACTGCCCAAATCTCTTCTCAGTAATGCAGATTTTAGCAGGCTGAAGGAAAGTGTTATCACTGAGGTTGAGTATGAGATGACAGAGGGACATTCAGCTGCTGCTTCAGCAACCACTTATCTAACCACGGATGAGCCAGTTCAGTCTGATAGTCTGTTTTGAGGAGCAATGTTAACCATGGCCCAGGAGAGCAACAATCCAACTAACAGTGCCACATTTCAGATGACTGCCAGTGCTGACATAGAGTGCTACCTCAGTGAGAGCTTTTCTGTGTCACTAACATCAGATCCAGTGGCAACTTACTGGTCAAATCAGGCAACTAAGAATCCTGAACTGGCACATATTGCCTTAAAATACTTGACCTGTCCTCCTACAAGTGTCTCATCCGAACGGCTTTTCAGCACAGCAGGAGACATTGTTTCTCCACATCGGTCAAGACTTCTTCCATGTCATTTGATGCAGCTTGCATTTATTAAATTCAACAAGAATTGCTGATGCATTGACGTGTTTTGCACAAAGCAGAATTTGTTTAAGTATCTGCATTTAGAAATTAATGTTTCTCAAATCAAAGTAAGCACTCTCTTTTATATGTTAAAACTCTTACACATTAAATTGTTGAGTGTTCAAATGTTTTTGAATGTTAAACAAATTTCAGTTATCTTTAGAAATTAAATAGACAAACATGTCTAAGATAAGGACTGAGGGTCCATAATTTATGTTTTGTTTATAATTTATGCAGATTTACATTTAAGCAGAGTAATATTTGATTTTGGCTAATTTCAACTACTGAACACTTTTTTTCCCCAGCTCTTTTTTTTTCTACTAGTGCTCTTATTTAAGGTTGTGGATGCTTGACTTGACAAATTTGTGCACAAAGTTTCACTGGAAAATAAGAAGAATAAAGTTATTTTTCTTTTTGATCAACATGTTGTATTATTGTTTTATATATAAGATATTTACAAAGTTATAATTATAATAAAAAAATAATAATTTCTTTAATTATACAAGGCATATTTGTTACATGAAAACTATGACTCGAGCCCCGCCCACTTCCGGTTCCATCCGAATACAGATACAAATAATTTTAACATTTTTACAGATATTGGCTTATTCTGACTAGCTTAGCCTGTACAATGTTTGGTTCCGGTTGCAGAGCCCCTGCGGCAGTGTGCCTGTGAGTCGGCATAGTCACTCTTCCGTTCCGATCAAAACATCAAACAAGTTCTCCCCTCTCAGTGACGCACCCACTGAGAAACCTGATGAAAGTGCTCTAGTTATCGGCGATTCTATTATACAGAAAATGAAAATAGAGACACCACTCACCATAGTCCGATTTTATCGGGTGCTGGCTAATGCTAAACGTAAATTCAGTAAGATTTTTATTCATGTCGGCACTAATGATGTTTGATTTCACCAGTCGGAGAAAAATAACATTAAAGAGGTGTGTGAACTTGCAAGGATATTGTTAGACACTGTAATATGCCGTGGTCCCCTTTCTGCTTACCGTGGTGACGAGACACATAGCAGACTGTCGTCACTCAATGGCTGGATATCTAAGTGGTGCCCGCAGAATAACATACATTTCATAGACAATTGGACAAGTTTTTGGGGGATGACCTGACCTGTTGAAAAGAAATGGTCTTCAATCTCTCCAAGGGTGGTGCTGCTCTTCTCTCTAGAAATATGGCACATAGTCTCAGAGTTTGTACTTCACTAACTGGGGCCCAGGTCAGGAAGAAGACAGACAGGCTAAACTGACTGTGTGCTAGCTGCCTCATGTCACAGAAATCAGTTAATTCTCAGCACATAGAGACTCTTTCACCTAGATATCATACTATAGAGACTGTGTCTGTTCCCTGAACCAGGAAAAAAAAAAAAAAAAAAAAAACACGTCTAAACCAAGTTAAGAGTAACAATTTAATTGATGTTAAACAACAACAAAAAAGCCCTTTGTTTTCCTGTGTCCTGCGTCCAGTGCTAAAGTCAATTCCCCGTGCTATCTGTGTGTTCCTTCCTTGAGTCTTTATTTGGATAAATAAAGATTGCTCCTCAACGCTCCTCGTTCCCCCTCAGTAGGCACATTGTGACAGAACACCGGACCGTATAACAGTAAGCGGCGCCCCTTCCCCACGTCTATTGTTTCTGTATTTGAAAGTTGTTGTTTTTTTCTCGTGGTTATGGAAACCACCGCAAGATTTGCCGCCCTAGCCCGTATGGACCTCCCACTCGTGGACTTCGCCTGGGAATTCAGTAGGCTCACCGTTTTGACGGGATTTGATGATGCCACACTGAATTCTCTGTTCTGTTCTGCCCGCCAGCCGTTCCCTTGTCAAGCCCGCTGGCCAATTCCCTCCCAAGCCACCAGCTGACAGCCGCCCGCTCCTTAACCCCAAACCAGAGGAGGAATATGAGGAGAAAAAGACTGTTAGCTCCAGCCCCTGAGTCCGCTCCAGTGTCGGCTCCAGCACCTGAGTCCGCTCAAGTGTCGGCTCCAGCCCCTATTCCCACGTCCAGCCCAGAAAGGGTGTGGTGTCTTCTTCCGGTGCTGTGAGGAATCATTTTCAGAGTCTTTGGGTTTTGATGCCAGAAAAATAGACTTTTATTATCAGAGAGATAATGCAGTCTAGAGATAATCTGCAGAAAATCTATCGAGTCTGTGTCTGTACTCTCTTTTATACAGTGCTTTCTGAAGGCGTGTCCATGTTCAATACATTTCATACATATGGTTATTGTTTATCAACTCGTTTACCTCTTTTGGCTGTGTCTCCAGCCTGCCACCCAGAAGCAGACAGGAGGCCCCAATTTATGTTCCATGACTAAAGAGGCCCCATCATATATTTTGTCTAATGTCAAAACAGGACATGCAACTTTACCATATACTGTATTTTTGTAATGTCTGCACCAAGGAGGTCTCATGCAGGCCTCACACACAGGTAGATACATGATTATAACAGTAGAATCACTTGATATATAAATGGCTAGATTCACATTGATTATACTTGAGTAGTTAATATTTTGACCAATAAAAATCTTCTACATTCCCCTGTTTGAGACTTACTAAGTCTCACCATCAATTGTCATTACCCAGAGTGCAGCTTCACAATTCAGTCTCATCAGTTATCACTACCTAGTGACTAAATTAAGTCACACAGTTTTATCACCAATGACTAGATTATGTAACAGCACTCTGGCGAGAGCAGCAAGACCAAACCTGTCCCCCCACACTTGACTAGGAGGGAGTAAAAGATCCGTCTCCCTAATCCCTCATTAAGATAAAACAGTGTTATAAGCATGAGCGTGCAATTGGTTCAGCGCTTGCCTGTGGTTGTCACAGTTATGTAGTATACAACAGACATTAAAATTCAAAACATAAAACATGTAACATCACAAAAAATAGCATAGTTGATCTGCAGCCCAGACACTTTGCACATTGTAGAGGGCCATTTTACCCTCAAAAATCAATTTCCCATCATATTGACATCTTAGAATTTTCATTTGCTTAGTTGTGGCTTTGATAACTAGTGACCTCAATATAGGAAGTACACAGTAAAATAGTTCTCTTCCTATCAATACTGCAATTCCTAAAAACATTCCCAATTTTGCTAACTATGCTCCTAACTTTAGATCAAACCAATCTCACATTTGATTATTTTTTCCAGCATTTGCTTTATCTTCCATTCTTAGGGTTTTTAATTTGATCATTACTTCACTAAACTTCTGGAGCAGTATTATTTGGTATATAAATACAGCATTGTTCCCCAAACATAACACATACTTTTCCTTTTTCAGTTAACAAATAATATAAAGCTATTCTATTTTGCTATGCCATTCTGCTTGTTGCCTCCAATTGCTGTCCAAGAAGTGTTAAGGCCCCATCAGTGTAATTAATAAATCTTTGCGCTTTTTTCACTAACTAATCATCTTTACATTGTGGAATTGTCCATATTTTGCTGCATTTCCTTTAATTTTCCTATGTCAATAGTTCCCTTCTTTTTATAACATTCAAATACTTGATCTGCCATTACTGGTATTTTTCATTGTGGCTCTTGTATTTATTTATTTTTTTCGTACTCTTGGCCATTTACGGGTTCGGATGCACTGTAATTCAGTTGCTTCTCTGTAGTTTGTTGTAGATTGGAGACACTGGCACCAGTATGGGCATAATGCCATTTTTTGGGTACAGTTTCTAAAGGTATTTATTTCTCTACCTCTTTCTATTAAGCATTTACCTCCCAGTTTTATTACATCTAATCCCATTTCACTAGATAGTCCTGGACATTTATTTAATCATTGCAAAAGTAACTTTCTGGCTGAAATTAATTTGTCATCTTGGTTTGTTTAGGCCTATTTAAAATGAGACACATCTGTTTATTGTTTTTACAATTATTTCACAATTATTTCAATCTCCAAACTGTTTTAGATCGTTCTGCTTCGCTTCTTATGCTTTGCTAAATAAAAAAAAAGTGTTAGGTTGTGCTCCGCTTTCCCGTACACACACAGATGGATCATGAGAGCATTTTCTGCGCTAAACCCCGTGATGAGTTTAACAACACTTGCAGCGCGGATTACAGTTCATATCTGCACCGGAGTGAGCTCGAGTTTTTATGGACATATTTCATAGACTCATTAACATATGTAAATTAAAACATAAATATTATTAGTGAATAATACTATAAATAATACTATAAAATAAAATGGTTATTTTTCTTAAATACTTAATTTCTGGCATATTAAACTTTTTATTAAGTTTAAGCTTACAGTAATGTCAATTGTTTTTTTTAATCTCAAATATTTTGGTGGGTCATGAAATATTATACTTGTTTAGGTGGGTCGTGGAATGGAACAGTTTGAGAACCCTTGACTTAAACCATTCATCATGAAATATTCTACAACTTGAACTGTGTATGAGTATTGGTATAATATATAAGACTGGTCTTGCTTCAAAGCAAACTGTGCAGTTTTCCCACTTTTCTTTTTCTGCGGTGTAATTTACCCATTTATATCAATTATTTTCTTCTACCTTTTCCCATAAACATTTGAATTGCTAATTTTCTTATAACTGATATTATGATTAATATCTACAATGTGTCTATTTTATCTAGATATTTTTTTTTCTTCTCGTCCAATTATTAGTCATTTTGGATTAAGTAAAAGATACTGCCAGATTCAGAGGAGGGTTGAAAAGTCAATTCTAGGGACGTTTGGGTGCTGTTGTCTATTGCTTGATCTTGTAGAATTAGATGCATTAGGCATGTGATGATCATCAGATATCTTTTCACTTTTCTGCTTCTCTGACAAAAGAATGTAAGCTTCTTGCTTATCTCTTTTTGAGTTGTCATCAGTTTGCACTTCATCTTGTGTTACTGGTCTGTCTACGTCACTTTCTCCTGAGTTGTCTGCTTGTCTGTTTCCTTCTCTTTCCGCTTCCTCTTTTCCATTTGTTGGCCTACATCTGCTCCCAAGTATTTTGATGATCTCGTTAGCAGTCCCACCACTCATTCCATCTTCACCAGGGTGACTCTTTGCGAGTCGTTGCAATGGTCTTTCCCTCGTTGGCAAGGGAGGGTCGTTACTAGCACGCCCTTCATCCCTCACTTCATGCTGTGTGGAGTTGTTGAAGTGGTTCTTATTGATGGAGCAAACCATTCCTTTTCCTTTATAGAACTGCTGTCACCTGTATATAGAAACCTTCAGAGTTTTCTGTTAGTGATATCAAGCATGCTCATTTGCTCATCTGGCCAGTCATCCTTCTTGGTGTGACCTGTGGAAATTTCATGTGGGTTGAGGGCTGTCCTGGCCCCTTTTTGAGCTCTCACAAATCCAGTGCTGTCAATACAATAAATATAGGGCTAATACTATTTTCTATAATATAATAAAGAATTTGGTTTTACTCAGTTATCTGCATCCTTACTATTTTTCAATTCATTTCAAATTTATTCTCAACAATTTGCTAATTCAGTTATCTCTTTGTTTTATAAACTGAGTTCCACTATATCATATATATACTGGATAATTTCCTAGGCATATCTTGCTCAGTAGCATAGGCCCTTTGACCTGGAAAACACTCAACCCACTTTTTTTATGTTAACAGTCAGAAAGACAATATTTTATCCTTTTGACACAGAATCAGCTCCATCGTGATATGCTGAAAAGAAAGTTAGATGTGGGGTGGACAGAGCAAGCTTGCTTTGCTCTGCCTTCCTGTTTTATACGCTGCGCAAGTGTTGCACTGCTTTTCTTTCTGCCACAACATCACAAATCCATTCCTGTCAATACAATGAGTATAGGGCTAATACCCATTTTCTATACTATAATATAATATAATATAATATAATATAATATAATATA
>NW_015537987.1:129001-131992 GCF_001515605.1 Sinocyclocheilus anshuiensis
TTTCTTTTTGCCACCTTTTTGCCAAAAACATATTTTTTCTTGAGTTTTCAGCTGATTGTGAACTAAATTATTTTAGTTGTGATTGCCACGGATTCTGAGTAGAATAATTTATTTATTTATTATTTCGTTAGACTCTACTGAGCATAGACCTGGTAGCATTCCACATAGTTTCTAGATGTCATGCAACCAGGCAATGTCAGTCACCATAAAGTTTAGTTTAACACCGCTGTATAAACCTCTCTTTTTCTTTCTTTTTTTTTCATCAAACTCTAATAGATTAATTTGTTTAGAATAATAGGCCTAGGCATTGTGCACTTGAGAGAGCCAATTATAATTTCTCAAATGTCACTTGTTTGTCTAATTTAGATTTTAGACAAATACGTTTTTGTTATTGCTCATGAGCTACTTTGAGAAGAGGATTGGAGATCTCTGCATAATCTAGGATCCATGGCCATCAACATTTCCATCTTGTTATCCTCAGAGATGACAGCATATGTGATTTCATGATTTTGGATCTTTGGAGTAAATTTGTTTTTTATTATTAATATTTTATTCAATCTAGCCCTCGAGAATTACCATTAAACAAAATGGAGTGACCAATATTTTTATTTTATCAGCCATATTCTTTTCTATTAGGCATCTTGTCTACCCTTTTTTCTTTTCTTTTTCCCAAAGAGTTCAGCATTGTTTTCAATAAGTCAGTTGTGCATTTCCCCCTTGTTGGTTAATGAAATAGCCCTCACTATGCCAAATCCAGCTCCATTTTTATCTGATTGGTGAGTCAAGCACTCACTTCTGTCTGTCATAATTACTTTTTCTTATGACATAAGGCTGGACTGGTACCTATTGAAAAGCAGATTGAGAATGTTAGTTAAAACACAGAATTCAAAGAAGTGCTGTGAGACCAGTGAATAATCAAGATTAATATAGTTAATAAAATAATTAACAAAATATGAAGCAATCTCCATAGTGAGTGATCATTATATATGCAGCACAGTGGATAATCAAGATTAATATAGTTAATAAAATAATTAACAAAATGTGAAGCAGTCTCTATACTGAGTGATCATTATAAATGCAGCACCTGTGCACGCAATGGGGAGGAATGGAAGTCCTTCTGGTTAGATCATCAGTCTGTTGAAGCTGTTTGGCTGTTGCACTTCTTCTCTTCCCCCTCAGGAAAAGTCTCAAGTGAAAGATTCACATTTTCCTGATTTAAGTCAGTCTTTCTCCATGCTGAAGTGTGCACTTCTCTTTCAGGAGGGGGGGTGAGCGTCCATCAACCCCTCCCTCTTCTTCTCTCTGCAGCTGTGTCTTTGCTACTCCAGTTCATTGCTTCCCTTTATCAAAGCACTGTTCCAGAAGTTATCTGAAATTTGAACACTCAGAGACTGCATTAATCAAATTGAACCTTTGTAAACTCTGACCAAATTGTGTCTGAGCAATCTGCTCTTTATCTAATTTTCACTTTTCAACCATCTCTTTCAATGGTCCCTTAATAAAAAACAATCTCATCTGGTTAAAAGCAGCAATTCCCTTATTCTATTTTAGTAAAGCAAGTTCTTCATTGCATAAAAATAGCAAGCAGTTTTTTTATTTGCAAAATGCAGAAAGCAGCAATAATCTACCTTTATTATATACTGCAATTAAACAAAATAATATTTCCTTTTACAACAGCATGACATGCGTATGGTAAACTAAAGACATCAATCATAATTTTTCTTCTATATTTTCATACATGGTTAAGAATAATCTGGTAATGGTGAATTAATTTTTCCCAACCAACATAACAAAATTCCTTTTATTTAAATATTTAATCAACATGTTCCATTTTTATTGTTAAATAGCTTTTGAATCAAAATTTCTATGAATTTGGTCACCCAATCTTGCTCTGATTCAACGTTGCACTACACAAGTTATCTTTTAGTTAACTCCAGTCTAAATCTCTGAAACTCTGTAGTGGATTAACTTTCATACTGTGTCCCAGGGATAACAAGATACAACTTTTAGATGTCTTCAGATATATAGTATTAAGCATGTGCAATCTTTTTATTCATCTGTTAAGACATGTCATTAAATAATAAATGTATATCTTATTTAAATTAATCTATTATTATTTCAATAATCTGCAAAGTCCATATCTTGGAACACTTTTTTTTTAAAACAACATTCATACAAGTCCCTTTATTGCTTAGGTCTCATAGACTCATAGACTCATTCACTCTTCTCCAGCGCAACACCAGCTGCGTCCGTGTCCGTGACCTGATCACACTCAAGTGAAGGGCACACATCTCCTGCTCCACCAGATATAGAGTTTATTTTCTCATAAAACCACAAGTTACAAATACACTCAGACAGACACAGACACATACATTTACACAGACTATACTACACTCGTCCTAAGTGACCTGTCAGTCAGTACACTTCCTCAACACAGTAAAAAAAAACAGCACTCTGCAGGATTTTTTGCCTAGCCATAGGACTTTGCGCGCTTCCCTTTACTTTATCTGCTTAACGTCTATTGCTATCCTTCAAAGACATCATATCTAATAGGTACCCATATCACCAAACCTGAGCCTAACCCTACCCGTTTCACACCTCAATAACAGCAAAAATGTTGTGCATTAATAAAAGCTTTTAATCATTGTATAACATCTGTTAAAATAATTTGTAAATTTTCAAGATATGCATGATCATATGAATTAGAAGTTTAACGACATTTGTAAGCATTTTAGCTTACATCAAATGTAAATTATTGTTAATAAGTGTATTAATAAACATTAACAAGCACATTATTTCACGTTTCTAGATATGTGAATATTGTAGTAAATCAGCTCAAAAGGGAAATATTTCGATTGCTGAACAAGATTCCTGATGCAGTAGATAACGGTTCTTGAGTTCTCTTAGAAGTGAGCTGAAATTTTCTTTGTCTTCTTCTGAAGATAGGAAAGTCCACAGCGGATCGAAGTTACTTGAAGATAAAAACTGCCA
>NW_015537987.1:132015-132814 GCF_001515605.1 Sinocyclocheilus anshuiensis
TGTTAATGGCCGGTCTGGAATATTGGTGCATTTTTAACCCAAAATATAGTACAAATCGTTTGATGCATTTCACAGTCACATACTGTACATCATTGTTTGAGGAATAAAGAGCAGATAATATTGATACCAAGAAAGAAACATTTAGAATATATTAAACCAGAGATACAACTTCGAACTGCGTCCTCTAGGGGTCGCTATGGGGAACGCCTCATCGTGACCCGTGTCTGAAGCATACTAATTATTGTCTAAATAAAGAAAAGGTCTATATGTGTGTGTGTTGAGTATTGTGTGTATGGTGTAGTTTGCTTGTCCGCCAGGCCCATTGGTGCCTGGCCCCGGGGGGTCATTTACATCTCTTTGGAATGTGTTTGAAGTCAGACGGGGAGATGCGAGTGGTGGAGCTGTTCAACATCTCCTTGATAGTGAGAGGAACCATCGGCAATTTAGCATCCATATAAATGTGTGATCTGTGGCCAGGACTGTAATTTATATGCAAATGTCAAAGGCTAAAGCCAGGCCCATTGGTGCCTGGCCCCGGGGGGTCATTTACATCTCTTTGGAATGTGTTTGAAGTCAGACTGCGAGTGGTGGAGCTGTTCAACATCTCCTTGATAGTGAGAGGAGAACCATTGGCAATTTAGCACCCATATAAATGTGGCCAGGACTGTAATTTATATAGAATAGAATAGAAGTGACGTGTGGGCAAGTATGGTGACCCATACTTGGAATTAGTGCTCTGCATTTATCCCATCCAAAGTGCACACACACAGCAGTGAACACACACCGTGAACACACACCT
>NW_015537987.1:133234-133916 GCF_001515605.1 Sinocyclocheilus anshuiensis
CGGTTAAACAGGACAAAGGCAAGGCCGAGGGTTAGGGTGTACCCGATTGCTGTGGCAAGGCAAAGTGCCGTGTCGGCAGAGGTTCAGGATCGAGCGACGGGAAAGGTGTTCTGGACAGGCAGCCAAGACAGTGCCGAGACGGGCTGTGTCGATTGGGGAGATGTCAATTGTCTGGGACCCCCCTTTCTCAATGCTCAGTTCCAATTCAGGTTCCGTTGTAACCCGCAGATTCCTTCAGTGTTGTCTCGGAGGAAGGGCTTGCTGGGGCAGAGATAGTGAATGTCTTTGGTCAGGGTACACATGCGCAGATTTGGGGCCAGGTATAACTGTGGGTTACTGTCGTGGTAGGCTACCATATCTGGGGTGTGTATCCGTCCGGTAGACATTTCGGGGGCCGAGTCGGACGTACACCCTTTGGGTGTGAGTCCTACAGCTGGTCACAAGAAGTCCAGGTTGGTCTCTCAGTGCAATGCCTGATGCTGTACCTGGTGATGTGATATCGGGTTGCGGCTGTCCTCTGTTTGGCTGGAGGCACAAAATGGTGAGCCACAGCAACATCCTGACACAGAGAAGAAGAAAGACAGTGGATCAGTGGTGGAGATGCTTAGACTGGTTAGGACAGTCTTTCATTTTGAGGACTACAGCAGGGCCTAGTTAGCACTAGCCCCCCCCCCGGCTTTCC
>NW_015537987.1:133940-152984 GCF_001515605.1 Sinocyclocheilus anshuiensis
CTGTCTTTCCCTGCCAGCAGCCACATGTCTCTTGATCTGGTTACGATGGACCCATTTGAAAACTGGTTCTTTTTGTCCCCGACTCAGCTTGATCCGGTATGCGACAGGAGAGAGTTTGTCCACAATCTCATGCGGTCCTGTCCAGTGTGGCAGAAACTTCTTTGATAGCCGATGAGAGGTTGTCTGAGGAGGCTGTGCGTAGCTGTAGTACCAGACCCTGTCGCCCACATCCAGTTCTTTGTGTGACGCCTTCCGGTCGTAGTATGCTTTCTGGCCTTCTGCGCTCTTTTGGAGTCGTTGTTGGGCAAAAGCAAATGTGGTTCTTGGCATAGTTGGAGTCTGTGCAGATGAGCAGCTCTCTGATGTTATGGGTCGATGATATCTGCAGGGTTATGAGAATAGCCGCAATCTCAGCATATTGTGATGATTGTGGACCCAGCTTGAAGTGTTGTGGTGGGCAAGGTCATTGGGCTTGTCCAGGGCCTGTTGAGAGTGGTTCTGCTGCTGGCAGTCCGAGCTTGATGCTTGTGTCTGTGAGTGTCGGTTCCCTTTGGGCCGTCTCTTGGCTTTCCATGTGGCTCCACCCCTTCGGTTGAGGGGTGGTTGTGACCTGTTCCAGGATCTCTAGGGGCGTTCATACTGGTGCTTCGGACGGGCACCACCATGGCCATGATGCTCTCTGCTGGCTGGGAAGGATCTTGACATTGTGTTGACAGGTTTGTCATTGTGGCTTGGCTCGGCGCCCTCTAGAGCAAGTTCAGAACTCTGATTAGTGACAGGATAGATTGTGGGGGGTTTTCCTGTCTTTTCAGAAGCAGTCCTTTGTTTAGCATAGGCCTTATGGGCCAAATCTCACAGCTGTTGGGTGGACATAGTCCGTGGGCAAGCCAGAACCCCCAAGTGGTGACTCACTGTTGGGTGCAGGTTCCGGAGGAACAGAATTTTGAAGTTGAAATCCTGTTCCATTCCTGGCTCGTTCCATGCTCCGAAGTAGGCCTGTCTGAGCCTGTTGTAGTAAGCCTGTGTGGTTTCCTGTCTGCCCTGTTTAAGGTCCATGGCAGTAATCAGTCCTTGCTCTGACTCTGGGTCAGAGAACTCCTTAATCAAAGCCTGCTGCAGTTGCTGGTAATCCACTTTGACCGTTTCTGGCTGCCGGTCTAGAAAGCTCCTCACCTCACGGCTGGCGGTGATCCGGAGCAGATAGAGTCTGTCTCGCGTGGTAACATTGGCAACAGTTTGCAAGTGAAAGTCAACGTCTTTTAAGTGGGCGTGCACGTCGTGGCCTCCTGCAGGAGTGAAAGTGGGAATGTTTCTAGCCAGCTTATCCAATTCTTTAGGTGACACCGTGACTGGAAGACGGCTCCCACCCCCTTGCTGCTGCTGGGGTTTCTGGGATGCTGGCAGGTGATATCTTGAGCAGTGGGCTCTCACCCCCCTTTCGAACTGGGAATCCTTGACTAGGAGGTATCAATCTGCTGGTTAGGGGAAATTCTGTGGTGTGCATTTCCCTTTCAGAGTCACTTTGCAGTCTATATGCATATTTAAGCTCCCGTTGAACCGTATCAAGTTCATCTTTTAAAACATCTCTTTGTTGGGCCAGGGCACTGACTTCAGCCCGGGAACTTTGCAGGTGGCCTTCGCAGGCCTTGGCCCTGGTGTCTCTCTCTTTGAGTTCAGTCTCTGCTCTCCTCAGGAGAGCCTCAGCTTGCTGAAGTTTTTCACTTAGTTGCTCTCTGGTGTCCTTTTCCCACTGCTCTCGGCGTGCTGTGTCTACACGGAGATCAGTTAAGGTTTTCTGGAGTCTCTCAACTTCCTCCTGCAGCTCTGGGTCCTTTTCATCCGCCGTCCTATGCTGGTGCTGAGTCTCCGACGTTAGCTGGTCCAGTTGACTTTGAGCAAGCACCAGGGTTCTCTGAGCCTCCTCAGCCTGGAGCTTCAGCGCTGCTGCTTCCTGTTCCATGCGGGAGATGCTTGCTTCCCTCAGCTTTGCCAGAGCGAGGAGGTTGTGGGCGAGGGACCCGATGATCTTGGTGAGATCTTTGTGACTGTAGTCCTGTGTCGGATTGTGTGACACCAGGGCACTCAGGTTGTCGTCGAGCTGTTCCCGGCTCAGGTGCAGTTATGGCACTCAGCCAGGACTCTAGTCGATCCCAGTGGGCATCAGGGCTGGGAGCTCCCATTTACATTCCAATCAGTTTGCTGGTTCGCAGTGTTCTTATGATCAGATCTGCATTAGGCAACGCATTGGATAGCTACTCTAATGGTTAAACCTAAGGGAGTGAGATCGTAGTTGAATGAAATTGGAATACGCAATGACTTCAATCTAGGATACAATCAGATAAGGCCTTTAAAAGATGATAAGAGGAGCATCGCTCAAATCAATCTTTATCGCAATGCAGGAAGATTTCGTCGTTCCAACAGGCGATTTTGATAATATTAAAATGTACTGTAAAGAGATTTCTTCGTCTTTAGAGAACAATTTTAATATTATGAACTGCAGTTTACTTTAACAATTAACAGTGACTAAATGTTAGACAAATAGAGGCTGTTAAAATACTGGAGGTGGCTTTGAACCATCCAATCAAAAGAGTGAGTTCGCGTTGCAAATCAATCTTTATCGCAATGCAGGAAGATTTCGTCGTTCCAACAGGTGATTTTAACAATATTATAATGCACTGTAAAGAGATTTCTTCGTCTTTAGAGAACAATTTTAATATTATGAACTGCAGTTTACTTTAACAATTAACAGTGACTAAATGTTAGACAAATAGAGGCTGTTAAAATACAGTACTGGAAGTGGCTTTGAACCATCCACTCAAAAGAGTGAGTTCATGTTGCGACTTGTCTCAATCTAAGCGCGCATATTATAAGAAGATGCCGTAGACAACGGTTCTTGAGTTCTCTTAGAAGTGAGCTGGAAGTTTTCTTTGTCTTCTTCTGAAGATAGGAAAGTCCACAGCAGATCGAAGTTACTTGAAGATAAAAACTGCCGGAGAATCAAACTCAAGAGGAGAGTTTTGAGGGGTCTTAGTGTCGTCTCAAAAGAACAGGTTTTCTGAGCAAAGATAATTTCGAGCTAATGACTTTTGAGGGTTTCTATTCACACCCACCTTTGGGTGGAATAGCCAATACCAGGCGTGGGGCCCATTTGCATGTTTATGGCTGGGCTGGAATATTGGTGCAGTCTTAACACAAAATATAGTACAAATCGTTTAATGCATTTCACAATCACATACTGTACATCATTGTTTGAAGAATAAAGAGCAGATAATATTGTAGTACAAATAACGAGTGGTAACTCAGCTAATCTAATATGGAAACATGCAAACAACACATGCATATACCAGATACATTTGTAACTGATTCATTATTGTTTAAATAAAAAAAGGTCTATATGTGTGTGTGTTGTGTATTGTGTGTATGGTGTAGTTTGCAGGTCCGCCAGGCCCATTGGTGCCTGGACCCGGGGGTCATTTACATCTCTTTGGAATGTGTTTGAAGTCAGACGGGGAGATGCGATGGTGGAGCTTTTCAACATCTCCTTGATAGTGAGAGGAACCATTGGCAATTTAGCACCCATATAAATGTGGCATGTGGCCAGGACTGTAATTTATATGCAAATGTCAAAGGCTAAAAGGGGTCTCTTAAGCCATAAACCCCAAAGACCATCCATGATTTTACGCAGACGCTATAATATATATTAACTAATGATCCGTTAAGCATTACATAATGTTTTTGAATGATTTATTAATAATAAGTAACGAACCCGCACACTATCAATACTTGCTAATTCTTAAACTTTATTAAACGCAACGTTTCGGTCCACTGACCTTCATCTTTTGCCTGATGAAGGTCAGTGGACCGAAACGTTGCTTTAATAAAGTTTAAGAATTAGCAAGTATTGATAGTGTGCGGCTTCGTTACTTATTTTTGATTCAACTTTTTGTTTGATTTTGTTCCCATGCACCTATCCTCGTTTCAGGTGTGCTGAGTTTACGTTGATTAATGATTTATTAATGAAAGTTATCATAAAGTGCTACCGAGATAATGAGTTGAGATGGGAAAAATTAGACATCGCGTTGGTTTCATATGGATTAATTCAACAGAGAATATTTTTAGACATTTCAAGCTTTCTATACATATATTTCTCATGTCTTTGAGGCAAGTATTCGATGAGCTTCAGGCTGTTTGGATTAATTCAACAGAGAATATTTTTAGACATTTCAAGCTTTCTATACATATATTTCTCATGTCTTTGAGGCAAGTATTCGCTGAGATTCAGGTTGTTTTATTTACGTGTCTGTGAAGAGAAATGACAAGAGACCTAGACAGCAGAGAGCGCACCCTGAATATTTTTCTTTATTTTACAAAAGCACATTGTTTTGTTGGTATTATGACTATACACAAATAAATGTAGACCCTTTGCAGTTTAAAACGATACCTTATTCTTATCTGTATGATCAAAAATGACAGAGTATGCTTAGTTCTTTTCGTGGTCATCAAGAAAATATGAGACAGACAGCACCGGTGCGGGCTTCGACCCCAGAGGGTTAATGGGAAAGGCGTAGTGATACAGACAGGGTCAAACACCAGCAAACAATATTATTCAAGGCAGAGGCAAAAGAGTAATCCATATAAACAGGCAACGGTCAGGGCAAGCATCACATGATCAAGAACAAGGAAACAGTCCAAACACAGGGTGGAGTGGCAAGAGTCTGGGGTGGAGCGCCCTCTGGTCACCATCAAGGGTACTCCAGCTGGTAATTGTAACAATTACATTATTTTAAAGAGTCTACCCCCAAGATTACTGTTATAAACATGAGCCGAGTCCAAAAGGTAAAGGGGGAGGCATTGCCACAATTTATAGAAATATTGTTTAGTATTTCTCAGAAAACAGTTTAACTTGTTTGAAGTAATGGGGCTTCATATAACATTATCCAGAGAAACAAGTGTTAATAATAAATCCCCTGGGATGTTTGTACTGGCTACTACATACAGGCCACCAGGGCACCATACAGACTTTATTAAAGAATTTGCTAATTTTCTGTCTGAGTTAATGCTGGCTGATAAAGTCTTGATTTTTGGTGATTTTAAGAATTTTGTAATTATATTCTTAAAAAAAAAAAAAACTTGCCCCTTTTAGACTTGCACTCTATTCATTTACTAACTGCTTGTCTAAAAAAAAAAAACTGACACTAGCTTCTCTATTCTTTTTGTATTCTATCTATTTGCTTTTTAAAATTGTTATACAATTAACAAAAAGCGAATTCCTTTTACGCTTAAGGAAGGTTAAGGAAAACAGTCCGACAGCATGGTATAACAAGCAAACTCGCACCCTAAAGAGAGCAGCCAGCACAACTGGAAGAAAACAAAACTAGATCCATTTCGCATTGCATGGCGGGAAAGTACCTTCTCCTACAGAAAAGCTTTAAAAACAGCTACATCTGATTACTTCCCGTCTCGTTTAGAAGAAAACAAACACAACCCCATGTATTTATTCAATACAGTGGCTAAATTAACAAAAAATAAAGCATCAACAGGCATTGACATTTCCTAACAGCATAGCAGTAATGACTTTATGAACTACTTTCCTTCCAAGATCGATACTATTAGAGATAAAATTGTAACCATGCAGCGGTCAGATACAGTATCGCATCAGACAGTGCACTATATAGATCCCCTGAGGAACAATTCCACTCATCCTCTACTATAGGAGAGAAAGAATTGTATAAACTTGTTAAATCATCTAAACCAGGGGTGCCCAGCCCTGTTCCTGAAGATCTACCTTCCTGCAGATTTCATGGTGTGTTCAAGTCATGTCGGATAGATCGTATTTACGAGTTGAACGCACATGAACGCCAGCACAAAGTCGTTATTACGAGTGGTAAACTCGAAATTTTCTTTAAGCCCCACGTTTCCGAGTTGGCGGCGTGTCAATGAGAAACATGGCGGAATCGATGGATGCAACGTCTGTAGTTGACGGTAAATTTTTGTTTAAATTGATAGTTAAGTTGCCCTATAAAGATTGCCAAAGTAAAACATAAATCACAATACTTATAGGTATTAAGTAGTGACACTGTCAGGCTTTTTATTTACAAAAAATAAGCTTTTTGAAAGTGCCAGGATTGTAATATAACAATTAATAACAAGTTTTTATGCGATACAGATTAAAGTGACTTCATAAATTACTTTTTAAAAATATTAAAAATGCAAAACACACCTGATGCGAATTCTTTGCTCTTAATTTTCTATAAGCAGAGTTAACAGACCCTGTTGTATTTTCTTGTAATTTATTAAAAGAAGGTACACCGCCGTCTTGAGCAGACTAAACTGACTTGAACGCACCTGACGTCGTAATTACGACTTGTCAACTCGTAAGTACGAACGTCCCAGGAGGACTTGAACGCAGCATCAGTTCCAACCCTGATCAAACACACCTGTCTGTAATTATTAAGTGCTCCTTCAGATCCTAATTAGTTGGTTCAGTTGTGTTTGATTGTGTTTCAGGAACAGGGTTGGGCACCCCTGATCTAAACCAAAAACATGTACAGATGTGGCCATCAAGAATGCATATTTTTTTCCCACGGCATGCCACAATTCCTCCCGCAGAATGCTGCTGAATCCCGTGAGCACGTTGTTTAGAATTTAAATAAATGTGTGGTGCTTCACAGAATATCCACCAGATGGCGCATGGAACAACATACTGGATCTACAGGCCAGACCAAATTGCTCATAAACACTTTGCAATTATTTGCCTTCGACCGATTGTTAAATATGCGTATAGATTATTACTGTACGTTTAATTTTAAAGATAGAATTAACATAATTATCAGTGTCTGATAAATTATTAACTTCATGTAATGTTGTGATTGTGAGAAAATATTCACAATAACAAATAAATAAAATAGTATTAGACACAAATGTTTGATATGGTAATACATACACTGAAAAAATGTATTTACACATGACTGCATGAGTGTAAATCAGATCATTATTTAATGTCCTTTGTAAACAATTTATTGCGCTAGCATATATAGCCTACGTAACTTTTTAATAAACTGGGTAAATTCCCAACATTAAACAAATAACAGTTTACATGCTTATCACGTTTGCGTTGTACGAACGTATAGACGTCTACGGTGACTAGGAGGGGACATTTTCGGTAGTTTTGTCGTGGCCACAACATTAACTCGAGGGAACGTGATAAAATGTCGTGGTCACGAGTTACC
Source organism: Sinocyclocheilus anshuiensis (assembly GCF_001515605.1). Classification (NCBI taxonomy): domain Eukaryota; kingdom Metazoa; phylum Chordata; class Actinopteri; order Cypriniformes; family Cyprinidae; genus Sinocyclocheilus; species Sinocyclocheilus anshuiensis. Next base: position 141,170 of record NW_015537987.1, read on the forward strand.
CGGAATTATTCGAAATGGATATAGGCTATATTCATATTTTATTTTGAATATTTAATTTCATTCGCATTTTAAAACAAATGTGAATGCGAATGAAATGAAAAACCATTGTTTATATGGCCTAGGCCTATTAATTACGAGCCGAAAGAGAATGAAATATTACAGCCATATGTTAAATTTCCTTTAAAGTGAACTTCCAGTAAAATTCCCGTAAGCGCGCCAGAAATAGAGCCTAAGCAAAGCTTTACTGGCATGTTGGATATTTACAGTATTTACAAAACATTAAGTAATATATGAAACGTTAAGCAAAGATATCTAAATGTAGGGGAAATAAACAAAATGCACAGGCTAACAATGAATATAAAATAACCAATAATAATAATAATAATAATCATCAGCATCATCGTCATCAAATATTATGGAAAAAAAGACGATCTGTTAATGGATTTACAGGACTGTGGGATGGATAAAAATGTTTTATTGTATAGGATAAAAATGTTAGTCTTGTATATTTTATTTTATGTTGTACATATTTTTTTAACATTTATTCATGATAAACTTCCTTGGAATGCTGTCTAGGCAATGTTGCGCGCACAGTCTGTAGCCTATAGCTACCTATGTTTAATATAATAATTTCTAAATTTCACACTTTTAGCATTCTTAATTCAAAACAAAATATTAATTTATCCATTTCTGTTAATCACCGTTTTCTATGCTCACGCAGGGTTGTTTACGCATTAAACTTGAGAAAAAACATTCTTATTACTGCAATATATTTTTTACATTTGTATTGCAAAGAACTGCAGCGTACAGGGGGTTGGGGATTCGGGCAGTTCAGCTTCATTGTGGGGGTGGAAGGTGTAAATTGCTACTCTTTCATACGGAGAGTGTCTGATGGCTGATGAGTGTTTCAAACTTGCAGAGCAGGTTTAGGCAAAGTGTCTGTTTCAGGAAAAGCCTCGTTTGGTTTGTTTTTTGCAATTGGCGTGCAACGGCATGTACAGAATTATATGTACTATAATATGCACTGTTGCTTTGTTTTGTATTGTTTTACGAGAGATGTGGCGCGTCCGTAAGAGAGACAAACAGACTGCCCTAAAAAGATGCGTCTTTGTACTATTTTAATTTTGCACTCTTTTATTTTTGCACTGTTTTAGCTAATTGCACGCTGGACTGAATTCAGTCACACTGAAACTTTGGGTTTAGAAAAACCCTGAAGCAAAACCTGCTTCTGATCAGATTAAGTTCACAGCAGAGCTACCATGGTAACTGACCCCGAGTTTAAGTTACCTCTCTTTCAGAAATGGGCTTCACTGCTTTCTCGGGTTTGACGAACCTCCCATTTTGAAACGGAAAACCCAGAGTTTGCCTCATTTCAGGGTTAACCTCCTTTCGGAAACAGGCCTCTGATTTATTCTCACATCATGTTATTATACGCAGGGTGCGATTTGTGAACAAACCAGAGGGGGATGTTTTGATTTTTTTTTTTTCTTTCTCCTTGAAAATATATCACAAATCACAGAGCTATATAGATTATTTTTTTGCAGCTGTTACAGAAACATTTTATATTTCATAATGTTTGTTTTCATTTTATCAGTGCTTCGCTACACAACATACAAACTTTTACTCCAAATATGCGGCCATTATGTATTCACGCTTTTACCTCATATTTCTTTAAATAGAATAGAACCATAATTTCTTAATGACTTGCAGAAAGACAATCCTCTGCCGATTCATCAGTCATTGCGTGATCATAATTCCCACATTGCGGTGACGGTAAACTTCTGCGTTCTGTCTCATAATTCACTTACGTGTCAGTTTATTATATACAATATATGCATTAGGTCACAGTAGAGTGAGTTTTGAGCAAAAACATTGTGCATTGATCTCATGCTGTCACTCTGAAATACACTAATGGCGCACGCTGACTTTCTGAAAAGCCCTGCATGGATTGAGGTGCGTGAACCAGGATCACGAAATCCAGACGGTCTCTATTAAGTGGGAGCGCTGTTAAAGTCTCTTTCTAATTTTATTGTTGTTTGTATTGTCATGTTTCAGTGTTTCACTTGCTGATGGTATTTTCACATAATGCACATCACACTGTGATGTGCACAATCGCGCTTCTGTGAACAGAGAAAACATAATAAAACTATAAATAAAAATGAATGTTTAAGCCTATACACAAAATATATTTCATTTAAATATTACAGATTAAAAAACGAAAGAAAACAGAGTTCCAGTTCATTGTGGCACGCTCCAAATATCTAGGAAAGGAAACACATACATTCAGTTTGATTTCGTTATTTTACAAAATCTGAATATCTTTGGTAATTTACTTTGGCACACAAAATAGTATTGTTCACCAGACTAAAAATTAAATAATCATATCAACTTAATAACACCAGTAGTTCCTACCCGATACCAAACGCAATTTTGATTGATGACTTTGAACTTTTGACCTCTGACATAATAATTTCCATATGCGAAAATCGTCATGCGTGAAAATCCGATGTCAACCTTTGAGCTCCGGGGATGAAAAATGTTGTTTGAACAGATGTTTGCACGTGTCCAGTGGATGACAAAACCATAAATGAAGTCCTGAGGAATGTTTTTTAACTTTTTAATGGACCATTCCCACATCCGGGCTCATCTGCGGACGCATCTGTGTCGTACGTGCCCGTGAGGGGTGTCCGGTTGCTGTGTGTTATGTTCGCTCTCTCTCTCTCTCTCTCTATGGGAGCTGTGAGAAAAACAAGCATGTGTTGATGAACAATAAACAGAATAAATAAACAATTTTAACAGATTGTGAGATCATATCACAATATGTGTATGTGTGTGTGTGTGTGTGTGTGTGTGTGTAGAGTGAGTTTTGAGCAAAAACATTGTGCATTGATCTCATGCTGTCACTCTGACAACTGTTATACCACAGTTGCTGGTGCATATAATACTGAATAAAAATATTCTCAGCATATTAATGAATAATGAATTGAAAATAAATCAATAAAGAAATGGATAAAAAATACCCTTACATTATTTCAGGGGAACAGAGAAAACATGTCTTCACGGTATTCAAGTCGGGTATCAAATGAAAATGATCACAAATTGGTCATGTTTAAACTTTAAATCAGTATGGCTCTCTCTCTCTCCCCAAGCGTTTCTCGCACCAAGTTGCAAAAGTTCCGAAAGGGGAGGGGGGGGGTGACGATGAAAAATTTTGTCTTCTGTCACGGTTGTAATGTGGGCATTCCTAAACTATTTTCACATGACCCGGTCACTATTTCAAAAGTCTATGAAAACACATTAACGTGTTTTCACATATTGTACAGAGTTCAAAAGTCTATGAAAACACATTGACGTGTTTTCACATACGGTACAGAGTTCAAAAGTCTACGAAAACACATTAACGTGTTTTCACATATGGTACAGAGACAAGCGCGAATATTTCTCTGATAGTTTCTCTGTCGTTAGTTAAAACGATAACAGTTGATAAACAAATTTGAGACTTTTATACTATGCGTTTAAGGCAATATAACTGCTGGTTTTTAGTCCCGGGGAAAAAGATTGTATCCGGTGTTACAAGATCAAAATTACACCATAGCAAATGTGTTTGTGTTTTTCTTTCGAAAGCCAATGACATTTCATCGCCGTAAATCCTGTTGTAAAGAAATTCCTTTTCTTGTGTTTTCACAGCTGCAGTGTGAGAAGTTATACCATAGAGCTTGGATGCCCTCTGGTGGTTATTTATAAAATTACAACCTTCGTGAGAATTGCAATTTTTGCCAAATTTTATAGTGGACCTCTCCCAGGAGGACTGTGAAAGTGATGACCGAGCTAACAATACCCGAAATCCAGCACACAGTCCCTTGAGAAAGAAAAGAGTGATCGCCCCGGTTAATCCGACGCCGAGAGAACAATCACACGGCAGTAAGTTTTTATTTTTTATATTTTTATAGCATTGGGACCACGTGCAATGCTAGGCCATTTCGTCCATAGATCTTCAAAATGGTTATAATAATGTTAAGAATTCGCTTTTAAATAATTTTGCATTTATTTCTCAATTTCGCTATTGATATATTTTATTTTTATATAAGCTAATTAGATATATCATATTTTTATTTAGGACATATGCTTCAGTTGGTAAAGATTTACTTTGTCAGTCTTGCCATTGCAATTATTATAATTTTTTTTTTAGACTGATCTATTTTGACCCGTTTTATCACACAATAATCTGTTGGGTTAATTTCTCTAGATTTTTAATATTGTTTTTCTTCAATAGATAATGTTATATTTTTATTTAACATAAGCTAATTTGATAACTTTATATTTTTATTTAGTACATATGCTTCAGCTAGTAAAGCTACTTTGTCGCCATCTTGTGGCTCAGTCTTGCTATGGTTTTCTTTTTTCTTTTTTCTGATGTATCTAGCCATCTGTTTGGTTAATTTCTCTAGATTTCAATATCGTTTTCTTGATTTACTAATTATTATTTCATATAGTCATGTGACTTTAAAGTCTTGACAATGTTTTTTAACCTCTGTTTATTCTATACAGATAGATCAATAGAGCCTGATGATGATACCGAACCTGACATAATTCAATGTATGCTTTTTATATTTATTTTTAGATTATAATTTTTCATACTTTTATTATTTAACAAAGAAAATTTTGATTTCTGTACCGTTACAGCTTTGTGACTGATTTCTAACTTCGAATGCTATATATCTTGTATCTGAATACATTGTAACTTCTATATTTGCATCATCTGATGTAATTTTACACCTCTGTGTGTATCGTTACAGCTTGTGAATGCTTCGGTTTTGTAGTCACCATTATGCTTTGTAGTCATTTTGTATGAGGCAGCCATTTTGTATGTCACCATTATGTTTTGTATCCATTTTGTATGAGGCAGCCTTCTTGTTTGTAGTCTTTTTCTGTCACCATTATGTTTTGTAGTCATTTTGTATGAGGCAGTCATTTTGATGTGTAGTCTTTTGTATGAGGCATCCATCTTGTTTTGTAGTCTTTTTTGTATGGGGCAGCCATTTTGATTTGTATTTCCCCATAGGGCTGCTATCTTTTTTGCAAATATTATCGCTGTTGTAACTAACTATATATATATATATATATATATATATATAAATAAATAAAAGACAAAAAAAAAATAAAATATATATATATATATAGTTAGTTACAACAGCGATAATATTTGCAAAAAAGATAGCAGCCCTATGGGGAAATACAAATCAAAATGGCTGCCCCATACAAAAAAGACTACAAAACAAGATGGATGCCTCATATATTACAATGGATGTTGGGGGTGTTCATAGCCGTCATTCAGGCCAAGCTCTCTCAGAACTGTTACAGAGCACTATCAAAATTCACATGGATACATCCCATAACTTGTGCGACCTATTACAACGATTGATAGATCAGTATCCAAATTTTACAGAAATGCCATTTAATAATGAACAGACACAAAATGTTCATGATTTGCAACAATTAGAAACGGAAATAGAACAAAGTCTAAATGTTGATTTGTGCATTCTGTTGCAGACAGAATAAGTCAAAACGTCACACAGAACGGAGGTACGTTAACTGTTTCTGACTGTACCGCTGATCCGTCCGACAACACTATGCGCTCGTCAGTTTCCCTTACAGCTAATATCAACGATACTCCTTCCAGTAATAACGATGCTGAGCGACCGTCGACTTTCTGCACCGAGCCCCCTTCTGACGCAGCACCGCCGTCAACTAGCGCTATGGCTAATAACCATGAACCACGTCCTAACATAAGGAACAGCTTGATCAGATGATTAAAAGAAAAAAGTTGAGTTTATTCTGTCCTGTAAATAGGGGTAATAAATTGTGTCTTTCTATCTGTCTTGCATATTTTCTCGAGCCGCAATTACCCGAGAGCGAATTAGAAAGTCGGGCGACAGTCATTCACAACAATGCAGGATTTTCGAGCCAAGACAAGATCGGTCTGAATGATATAGCAATGTCTGAAAATCTGCTAGACATCAAAATAGTAATTTTTTACAGAACGGCACTCTACCCGCAAGAGCGTTAGAAACATTCAAACATTCAAAAGCATGTGTTGATGAACAATAAACAGAATAAATAAACAATTTTAACAGATCGTGAGATCATATCACAATATGTGTGTGTGTGTGTGTGTGTGTGTGTGTGCTGGTGCATATAATACTGAATAAAAAGATTCTCAGCATATTAATGAATAATTAATTGAAAATAAATCAATAAAGAAATGGATAAAAAATACCCTTACATTATTTCAGGGGAACAGAGAAAACATGTCTTCACGGTATTCAAGTCGGGTATCAAATGAAAATGATCACAAATTGGTCATGTTTAAACTTTAAATCAGTATGGCTCTCTCTCTCTCCCCAAGCGTTTCTCGCACCAAGTTGCAAGAGTTCCGAAAGGGGAGGGGGGGGTGACGATGAAAAATGTTGTCTTCTGTCACGGTTGTAATGTGGGCATTCCTAAACTATTTTCACATGACGGTCACTATTTCAAAAGTCTATGAAAACACATTAACGTGTTTTTACATATGGTACAGAGTTCAAAGGCGACAGTCATTCACAGCAATGCAGGATTTTCGAGCCAAGACAAGATGATATAGCAATGTTTGAAAATCTGCTAGACATCAAAATAGTAATTTTTTACAGAACGGCACTCTACCCACAGGAGCGTTAGAAACATTCAAAAATTCTGTCGAAATTCATCGTAAAACCGTTTCTTTATTTACACGACGAACATTACTACATGATTCTGAATCTGACGGCTTTCATAGGAGCTGCCTATGTGTGTCAATTCTGCTATAAAGGCTACTCAAAAATCCAAGATCACCATTGTAAACACATCTGTAACGTTTGTTTTGACCGAGATTGCTTCAAATACCCTAAAATAACTATTCACTGCCCCGATTGTCTACGCTTTTGTAATTTGAAGCACTGTTACGACATGCACAAGAAGACTCCGCCCGGCAAAGAGAACGCCCCTTGCGACGTTATAAAATATTGCAAACTATGTAACCGACGTACAAAATTATAAACCCCATCGATAATCACAAATGTGCACCCTTCTGATGCAGCGATTGTGGGGGAGAACTGCGTGACCGAGGGTTGCATTTCTGCTACATACAGCCCCAACCACCCAAGGACCTTAGCAAGAAGTATATTTTTTATGACTTCGAAACTCGTTATGAAAATGGAAGACACGTCGCTAATTTTGTTTGCGCGATCACGTTTGACAGCGAACGATTTGTGGCCGAGGGCGTCAACTACGTGGAACAGTTGATTAACCGGTTCAGAAAACCCAGATACAAAGGCTACTGTTTCATAGCCCATTACGCTTCCAGATTCGACTCTTTTCTAATTCTCGAGTATTTTTGCAAAGTGGGGCTTTCTCTCGACATCATGCAAGGATCTAAATTAATCTTCATGTACGATGAAGCTTTTGCTCAGCGATACATAGACAGTTACAGTTTCATCCCAATGGCTCTGTCTAAGATGCCTGCAACTCTAAACCTGACCACAACGGAAAAAAGTTGCTTTCCCCATCATTTCAATAGGAGGGAAAATGAGAACTATGTGGGTCCCTACCCCGACAAAAAGGTATGAAAACATGTTGAATAAAGATCAGGCAAAGTTCAACGCCTGGTACAGCATGGTCTCGGGTAAATTCTTTCGTTTCAGGTAGGAGTTGCACGTGTACGGTGTGAACGACGTTGTCTTATTACGCGAAGCCTACATGAAATACCGAGAAGTGTTCATAGACTGTACCGAACTCAATCCGTTCAACCACTCTCGCGAGCTGTTGTTTGGGGGTCAAAACACATTACCTCGCCAGAGACACACTGGCTCTGACGCATAATAACATGTACGTCCAACACAGCAAGACTTGCTCTAATGCGTCTATCGAATGGCTCAAATATGTGAAAAAGACCCGAAACTTCGACATTCACCACGCATTAAATCACGGTGAAGTGCAGATCGGCCGTTACTTTTTAGACTGTTACTACGAACAGGACGGAACGAGGTACAGGCTAGAATTCAATGGATGTTTATTCCATGGACAGGAATGTCGCTTTGAACCCCATAATACCCACCCCTTGTCAGGCGTATCTTTCGGCGTTCTCAGAAGACGGTTTGACGACAAGGTCGAGATTCTGCAAAACGTGTACGCCTTGAAAATAGAGGTCATGTGGGAGTGTGAATGGAACAAAATGAAACAGACCGACCTCTCGGTGATGGAGTTTATGAGTACTTATTCGGCTCCCGAGAGACTGAAGCTGAGAGACGGAGACTTTTTGGCGGAAGAACTAATGCGTATAAACTCTATCACAAAATGACCGAAGGAGAGAAAATAAGTTACGTTGATTTTACCAGCTTATACCCCTTCTGCCAAGCTAGGAAAAGCTATCCGATCGGCCAACCCCAAGTCATTTATAATGATTTTGAACCGATTGAAAATTATTACGGACTTATCAAGGCGACTGTGTACCCCCCGCGCAAATTACTTCACCTGGCCCTGCCTTACAGATGCAGAGGAAAACTCATGTTCCCTTTATGCCGGACCTGCGCTCACGCCGAAAACCAGACATCAAGCTGTAACCACACGGATGATGAGAGGGCTCTCTCAGGGTGTTGGGTCAGTATCTAACTTTTAAAAGCAATCGAGAAGGGCTACGTCATGGCCAAGGTCGATGAAGTTTGGCATTTCCTGCAAAGGACGGATACGCTGTTTTGCGATTACGTAAAGAAGTTTTTACATTTGAAGCAGCAAGCGTCCGGCTATCCTTCAAACGTGATCACGGATGCCGACAAAGCATCTTACATCCGCGAATATTATGAAAAAGAGGGTATTTGTCTCGACCTCGAAAAGATCAGGCACAACCCCGCTCAGAGATCTATAAACAAACTATTGCTCAATAGTTTATGGGGGATATTCTCTATGAGGGTGGATTTAGTACAAACCACCCTCGTGAAAGACCCTGAAGAATTCACCAGTATTGTTTTTGGTAAAACCAATACCCTGAAATACTTCACATTCGTCTCAGACGACGTAGCGCTTGTCCAGCATCATCCCCTCAAAGGGGATGTTCGTCAGACGCACAACATTAACGTGTTTATAGGAGCCTTTACGACTGCTCACGCCCGGCTTGAGCTGTACGACCTGATGGACAAACTCGGCGACCGAGTATTATACTCGGACACCGACAGCGTCATTTTTGTGTCTAGGGATGGCAACTGGATGCCTCCTCTGGGGGATAATTTGGGGGAGCTGATGGACGAAATAGGGGCAGACGATTACATCACAGTTCTATTCTAGCGGCCCAAAATCATATGACTATATCGTACTGCCAAAGGAAAAGTGTGCATGAAGGCTAAGGGTATAACACTGAACGCTAGAAATTCCCAAGCTATCCACTTAGATTCCCTGATTGGTCTGGTTAATGGCTATGTGACGTCTCACGACGATACACAATACATCCTGGCTCGTGCTGAAAACATTGTGAGGGATAAAAAGCATCTCACGTTGCACAACAAGTCAGTTGAGAAAAGGTTCAAAGTGGTGTATAATAAGCGCAGACTTTTACCCGATTTCAACACTCTTCCTTATGGCTACTGATTCGATGATGCATAGAGGGGTTTGGGATGCTTCTGAGTTTGACTTTAGACTCCAGCACCCTTTTTCTTGTGTAATAAGTGGGCCATCCAATAGTGGCAAGACCTATTTTGTGAAACGACTGATGGAAAATGGTCTAAATATGATTTCTAAAGAAAGTGCAATACCTGAAATGCAAAAGTAAATTTCTCAAATGACAACAATCATTACGATTATAATTTTGAGAAAAAAATATTTTTTATCAGTTTAACCATTATACAGAATGACGAAAATGTGACTAAAATTACAAAAACTAATGAAATGCAAAAGTAAATTTCTCAAATGACAACAATCATTACGATTATAATTTTGAGAAAAAAATATTTTTTATCAGTTTAACCATTATACAGAATGACGAAAATGTGATTAATATTTCATTGACTAAAAAACCTGACTAAAATGCTCATACATTTCATTGAATAAACAAAAACAGGATAAGTTTGTCTAAATATGATAATTAAAATGTACATTTGAGTAAGACTAAGACTAAGTTAAATATGGCTGCCAAAATTAATACTGCTGTACGGTTAATTAATAATAATCTTATTGCTAAAATGTCAAGTTTTCATTGACTAAAACTAGACTAAAATACCTCAGGTTTTCTTCTACTAAAACTAGACTAAAATGTTGAGACTTTTAGTCGACTAAAACTTCACAAAAACTAAATAGGATAAGGTTGACTAAATATAATCAAAACCAACAAGAACATTTTAGCCCGGGACTAAGACTAAAATGAAAATAGCTGACAAAATTAACACTATTCTGTACACAAGGCTCTGAAGACAAAGAAGAGGATGACGTATTCCGCAGGTGCTCTTTCATACCCGCAGTCACTTTATTGTTTACGTCATAGGCTGCCGCCTGCCAATGTCAAGTTCATTGTCGTTTTTTCATTCATGCTTCAGACACCGATCAAGCTGAAGGCGTTCCCCTAGTGCCCTCTAGAGGACGCAGTGTGGAGTTCCCTTTCGAAAGGGAACTCAGGGTTACAGGATTAGTTTTGAGTTGACAAAACCAAACCAGTCCAATCTGGCATTGTTGGTACCATGAAGCTGAACATCAACTTTCTCTGTCAACTCAGGCTTGATCCTGAGTTAATGGAGCGTGTGCACATGAGTGTGTGACATCAGTAATGAGCAGCCAATCACATGCTTTGAAACTGTGATTCACTTTTCATGAGCGAGTCAGTGCGATTCACAACCAAAGATTAAAAGATTGAACAATATGAAGAATTTAAACACATTTACACAGCAAGATGAAACGATCTATCCATGAAAGAGGAACATTTAAAGAAAACATCTTACCATATAAGTGCAAGTAAAATTTGTAAAGTTAGTTTATAGAGTTTATAATATGTATAGGTATAAAAACACTTAAAAATCTAAACTCATATGTAGTCATGTTTACAGCTATTGATTCTAAAACTTATTTATATTGCATATTATCTATATGTTTATATTAACCCTCTGGGGTCCGAGGGTGTTTTGGGGCCTGGAAAAGTTTTGACATGCCCTGACATTTGTGCTTTTTTCAGTTGTTTACAAACATTTGAATGTCTAAAGTTTAATAACACTGTAATCAGCACAAACTGGGCTACAGCAGCATGTATGTACGTGATTGTGTTTTTGAGAAAACATTTATGCGTGCTTAGTAAAAAACTACAATTTTAAAGTCACTGAAATAAGGCCATAAAACACATACAGAACATTTGATCACAAGACTTTTGAGAACTGATCTTGAAGTCTAGAGTTTTTGCTTCAAAATTATGTGAAAATCATCTTACTCATTCACAGAAAACAATATATTGATTTAAATTTTCTAAGACACTTTTTGTGTAGAAAAGGTATATGCGAGGAGGCGTGAATGATCATGAATAATGCTGTGATTCACACCTGAGAAGACAAAGGCCTGCATAATGAGCTGCATAATGAGCTGTCAGGTGTGTGACTGAGAAGGAATTGCTACAAGAAAGAACGTGAGGAAAAAAGAAATGTATATATTTTTTGTTTGTAATTTATTTATCATATATATAACTATCACATAAAATAACTCATGGGAGTGTGTGCATCACATGGTCTTAGCTGTGGTCCAGGTTCTTGTGTAGGCAGGAATCTCAGAGCCTGTGGAA
>NW_015537987.1:153081-153457 GCF_001515605.1 Sinocyclocheilus anshuiensis
AAGTGGGCTGCTTTGCTTTGGCTCTCTTTGCAACAGGTTCTTTTACACTGTTATTCTCACATCTGAAATAAAAAAGCAAGCATGCTGTTTACACAAACTACATTATTAACATTATTATGATGTTCACTGATACTAGTACTAGTACTAGTATTTATCGAAACAAAGAACACAATTACCACATAGCAAACATAGTTTACCATACAGCAAATAAATCAAATGAAAGTAACATCTGTAAAATAGTGAATGTACACTTACTCTACAATTCTGAATGGAGTTGAAAACTGAATGAGCGTCCCCTTACTGTGAGAGATGCAGGTGAAGGCAAGAGTGGTGTATACAGTCCTAAAAGAATTTTATAAACAATTGTAAGCATTTT
>NW_015537987.1:154445-154733 GCF_001515605.1 Sinocyclocheilus anshuiensis
CCCGCGTCAAGATCTCTGGAAACTTCATGTCTGGTCCCTGGACGGGACGCGGAGGTTCTAAGTGACCTACCTCAAGAGGTAGTTGACACCATCACTTCAGCGAGAGCACCGTCTACGAGACATACCTACGCTTTGAAGTGGAACCTGTTCATTGAGTGGTGTAATTCTCACCGAGAAGAACCCCGAATATGCCCGATCAGAGTTGTGCTGTCCTTTTGCAGCAAGGGTTGGAGCGAAGGCTGTCTCCCTCCACCCTCAAAGTTTATGTCGCTGCAATCGCTGCTAACC
>NW_015537987.1:154841-157547 GCF_001515605.1 Sinocyclocheilus anshuiensis
CTGAATATGCGCTGCATCTGCTGCCTACTTATACTCACGCTGTGATCAGTGGCAGCTGGATGAAATAATCGCATGCCAATGTGCATTGGCTCGTTTAGTTTATTTATATTTAAATAATATTATATTATATTTATATTATAGTTTAGTAGATTGGTCTCTCTAAGCGAGATTCCAATTCGTCGGTCATCCGACGTGACGTCGAGAGTGACCGACCGAAAGGGAACCAAAAACATAGAAATTCACTTAAAAATCCCCCCTGTCATATTGTTTCCTAAGTCTACGAATATTAACAATGAATTAGAATTTTTATTGAAAATAAAAGCTTAATAATTACTATTAAACTAAGCTGACTTGTGTAATGATTTAAGGGTATAATAATTATATAAATAATATAAAATAATAAAAAAATAATAATCACTAAATTTAAGATGATTTTATCTTTAAAAATGTTTTACTATGTAGCGTCCTTTAATTTGGAGTAAGAGAAACTGGAGGAGTGGCTTTATTTTGTCAGATATGTGTAACTTTGCTTGAAGCTGATTGGTCAGATTTCGGTTTGAGATCTCTAAACCAGAACATAACCTGCCCTGGAGCAGGTTAGCTGTGGAGCATAAGTTACTATGGGGATGAACACTGCTAAAAGCCAAACCACTTTCATGGTACCTAAAACCCAGAGTTGGCACAAACTAAACTGAAACTTACCTGGCTAGCCAGCTAAACCGGCTTCATGGTATAGGTCCCCGGTTGGCTTTATCGGGTTTTGTCAACTGAAAACTTACTCTGCAACTCTGAGTTTGTTCATCTCACTTTGTGCTACAGGCCACTGGTGTTGTGTTTGTTTTCTTCTAAAAGAGATGAAAATTAAGCAGATCTAGCAGTCTTTTGTGGTAGAAGTAATGGTTCTACCATATTTGTGTGGTAGTGGGACTTTAGGACTCAGGGGAGAATGGTCTGTGATAAGATCTGAAAGGGCAACGTAACTAATAATTAGGGGTTACCCCGAATAGTCGAAGATTCAAAGCTTCGATAGGAGGAGCCTGATTCGAATACCAATCTCACAGTCGAATATTCGTGGGGTGTTATGATCATGCCATTTTGGCTATATGGGGGTGCTCAAATGTCTAATTTCACATAGAACTACTGGTTTTCTCCCAATTAGTTAATATACAGCCTATTAAGATAATGCTGTAAATAAGAATCTGAAAAGAAAGAAGCTTCAAATAAATATTTTAATGTGCGTGAATAAATCCAACAACCCTTATAAATTTAAGTTTCACTTTCCATAATCCGTGACCAACAGAGTAGCATCTTGGCGGCAGGGATTTAAAACTTTAACAAGACTCTAATTGACACAGGCAGAGTGAAAGACTGGATTTTTTCGATCAGGTAGGGTACAAGTGATTTCAAAACATTTCAGACGACTTATATATCGAAAAAAAAAAAACTTGATATCACTTTCGAGTCCATGAGTTTGCCTATCAATGGTATGAGAGGAGCACAGCTTTCACTCTCAACCAAACTAACATTACTAGCCAATCAGATTTTTTGCTCTTATAAACACGAGACATGCATAATAGTATCCAATTTCAGAGTCGCAGTCCTGATGAATGGAGAAGCGCAACAAAAAGCTGCGAGGCGCAATAGTCAAAGATCCAAGCTAGATCCAAAGGTCCATCTAGCGCATATTTACATAGAAAAAGCTCATCAGCGGAGCTTTGTAAACAGCTCAGAATAATCACGTCATCTCCATAAGAGCGATATAATTGCCAGAACAAATTTACCGGGATTTTTGAAAAGGTCCTGTTCACACATGATCTCTTGGTAACTTACCGGTAATTTACCATTAAAGACTGTATGTGTGAAAGGGGCTAAACTCTTCCTCTGCATATGCTGTGAATTTGAATTGCTTAACGTTCATCTGGGAAAACAGTGTGCATTATCTCACTAGATTTATAACGTAAATCATTTATAAACCTTTGCCAACACAGTAGAATACATGAACCTATTTCTAAATATGCCATTTATTGTACATCGCGATTTCAAAATAAATGTTTCTGAGTTTGCATGTGGCCAAATATTAAAATTAAATTGATTTAAATGTAGTTTAATCACGCTGTAAAGTGAAACGTCACCAGGCCGTTGGCACCCTATATTTTATTTGAGTCAATTATTATTGCCTCATCGTTAGTTTATATAAATAGTCATACTAAAGCCTGGTTTTCACTTAGGTCTATTTGCGTTACTAAAATATCAGATTACTCAATTGTCAAAATAATCAGTAGATTAATTGATTACCAAAATATTAATTAGTTACAGCCCTAGATTAGTTCAAATATTTCAAAATACAACTTCATTGTTTTACTTTTTGTGATTAAAATACAAATATTTTGCCATTGAAAATTTCTTAAAAATAGTATTAAAATTTTAACTTACAAATGAGGACAATAAAAGCAGTCAAAACTAACAAAAGAGCAACAATATATAAGTGCAAATGACAAGTCTCGGTATATTATACACACACACACACACACACACACATATACACACACAGACAAAGAAAAAGAATAAGATAGAATAGAAAAAATAGAAAGCTAATGTTTTTGTTTTTTGTTGTTTTTTTTAAATAAAAAAATAAAAATAAAAGATAAATATAGATAAAGTAGAATTAAAATAGAATAGAAAGTGTTAGAGTTAGAGGGTCAAATA
>NW_015537987.1:157839-172184 GCF_001515605.1 Sinocyclocheilus anshuiensis
CTTTGAGATGGCACAATAATACGCCATTCACTTGCAGAACGCAAGCTTCTAGAGGGTACATAACTCTGAAGTAATGAATTTAGGTAAATGGGTGCAGAGCCAGTGTATAAAGCAAATCTGCAGGACCGGGCAGTTTTAGCAATGTGGTCTGAGAAATTCAGCTTATCATCAATCACAACTCCAAGGTTTCTAGCTGTTTTTGAAGGAGTTATGGTTGATGAGGCTAACTGGATGGTGAAATTTTGATAAAGTGATGGGTTTGTTGAAACCACAAGCAGTTCTGTCTTAGCCAGGTTGAGTTGAAGGTGATGGTCCATCATCCAACAAGAAATGTCTGTTAGACATGCTGAGATGCGAGCAGCTATTGTCGGATCATCAGGATGGAATGAGAGGTAAAGTTTAGTGTCATCAGCATAGCAGTGATATGAAAAGCCATGTAGACGTGGGAAGTCGTGGCCTAATGGTTAGAGAGTCGGTCTCGTAACCCAAAGGTTGCTCACGGTGTGTGTGTGTGTTCACTGCTGTGTGTGTGCACTTTGGATGGGATAAATGCAGAGCACTAATTCCGAGTATGGGTCACCATACTTGGCCACATGTCACGTCAATTTCATTAGACATGAATGCAATATCGTCACTGTTGTTTGGCAATGAAGTTGGAAAAGAAAAACCTTAGCTGTCCATTGTCCATGTCAATAGAAAAATCCCAATGATTTGTAGCTTAGAGTTGTACCGTTCGTTGAGATGAAGACTAGTTGAAGAAATGTCCATGGACTGATGTGATGCAGTTAAACAGGTAATCCAAGTCCAAACACCAAAACAATGAATTCAGGCCTTGATACCACTGACCTCCGATTGTAGAACGCTCATGTTGCAATTATACCATTAGCATCAACCTCCAACAATGAAGGAATGAAGACAGATGCTATACAAAATGTCCTTCTACAAACAACACATAAACTATCATTAGCACGCCACTTGCACACCAAACAGCAGCCATAAGACAAGAAAAGAAAATACAGCTTACCCATAACATAACCACAACATAACATTAACCAGACAAAAACAGAACACTTACATTACTGAGCTTGAAACCGAGGTTTCTCAATCTGGACTCAGAGCAGTTTGGGTGAACCATGGAAGAAAAACCATACCTGCGTCCCAATGTGCATACTATCCATTAGGGCTGAACGATTAATTGCATTTGCGATAATATCGCAATATGAAAAAATAAGATTTTTCAACCGCAGAGGCAGCGATTACACTCAGTCACGTGACACGCGAGAGTAAAGAGGTGTGTTCGACTTGAAGATCAATCGGTGTATGACATCAAAATACGGCGAGAAAAAGCATAAGGAGACGTCCGCTCTCTTATAGCTCTCGCGGTACTTTGATGTCACACACCGATCGGTCTAAGCAGCTCTGCTTTAAATCGAACACATCTAAGCAGTCTTCAGAGGAAGCATCAAGTTGGCACGCTACAGTGTTGCCAAGTTCGCGGTTTGCCTCGAAAAAAACGTGCTATTTAGCCCCTGGAGTGCGAATCTTACCAGGGGAACCCCTCCAAAAAACGTGTATTTTACCCCCCGGAACGCAATTTTTACCGGTGGACCCCCCTCGAAACGCGATTGGGCTAATTTTGAGTAGGGTTGCAAAGGAGTGGAAAATTTCCGGTAAATTTCCAGAAACTTTCCAAAAATCCCTGGAATATTCTAAAAAAATCCTGGAAAGTTTCCAAAAATTCTGGAATATTTCCGAAAATTACTGAAAATGTTCCACCTTTTTGCAACTCTAGTTTTAAGTAGTATTTCATTACTGAAGACTCCAACCATAAGATAATGTATATAATATGGTTATATATATATTTAAAGTCAGTCCAAAGTTAACAGTCAGTGTTTAAAAAGTGCAATCCACATGCTTACATAGGCTTATATGTTTATTACAGTGACTTTGAATTACCTAAATACTGATGGTGGTAAAGCAACAGATTTGTTTTTATATTTCTGCAATCTACTTTATTTTGTGTGATTTGTTACTGACTTTTGTTACTGAAGAATTATTAGCATACATGCTTACAAGGCTGGAAGTTCAACAAGTCAGTCAATATGCTACTGTGATTGTAGTTGTTAAATAAAAATGTCATTCATATCAATTCATGCATCACCTAATTTCATCGTAACATATAGGCCTGGCCTACAGAAAATAACATTTATGTTTAATCTATCTAATATTATGTTGGTCATACTATTCAATGATTTATTGCTTGTCTTTGTTGAATAATACAGAACATAAAGAGTTTTAAAAAAAATAATTGCATATTAAATTGCAATATTGGTAAAAAAAAAATTGCAATTAGATTATTTTTCAAAATCGTTCAGCCGTACTATCCATCCTAAATTCTATGTGTTATTAGTAATTTTCAATACTATTTAGGGCAGATAGGGTGGATAGTAGTGATGTTTGATTCTTGAGCGAATCGTTCTTTTGAGCCGGTTCTCAGGTAGTAACCGGTTGAGCCAGTTCATAAAATCGAACTGAATCGAACTTTAGTTCCAGGTTGATGATACAGGACGCACAGCCAAAGTAGCACGTCCGACTCAAAGAACCGAATGAGCCGGTTTAACAAACTGTCGAAGTTTGCCAAGGATAACCGAGGACTCAAAAAGAACCGAATGAGCTGGTTTAACCAACTGTCGAAGTTTGCCGAGGATTCTGACGAGTGAGTTGCACTGCGTGTGTATCACCGAGGACTTGAACGGAATATTCTAAAAAAATCCTGGAAAGTTTCCAAAAATTCTGGAATATTTCCGAAAATTACTGAAAATGTTCCACCTTTTTGCAACTCTAGTTTTAAGTAGTATTTCATTACTGAAGACTCCAACCATAAGATAATGTATATAATATGGTTATATATATATTTAAAGTCAGTCCAAAGTTAACAGTCAGTGTTTAAAAAGTGCAATCCACATGCTTACATAGGCTTATATGTTTATTACAGTGACTTTGAATTACCTAAATACTGATGGTGGTAAAGCAACAGATTTGTTTTTATATTTCTGCAATCTACTTTATTTTGTGTGATTTGTTACTGACTTTTGTTACTGAAGAATTATTAGCATACATGCTTACAAGGCTGGAAGTTCAACAAGTCAGTCAATATGCTACTGTGATTGTAGTTGTTAAATAAAAATGTCATTCATATCAATTCATGCATCACCTAATTTCATCGTAACATATAGGCCTGGCCTACAGAAAATAACATTTATGTTTAATCTATCTAATATTATGTTGGTCATACTATTCAATGATTTATTGCTTGTCTTTGTTGAATAATACAGAACATAAAGAGTTTTAAAAAAAATAATTGCATATTAAATTGCAATATTGGTAAAAAAAAAATTGCAATTAGATTATTTTTCAAAATCGTTCAGCCGTACTATCCATCCTAAATTCTATGTGTTATTAGTAATTTTCAATACTATTTAGGGCAGATAGGGTGGATAGTAGTGATGTTTGATT
This sequence comes from Sinocyclocheilus anshuiensis, assembly GCF_001515605.1. Taxonomy (NCBI): domain Eukaryota; kingdom Metazoa; phylum Chordata; class Actinopteri; order Cypriniformes; family Cyprinidae; genus Sinocyclocheilus; species Sinocyclocheilus anshuiensis. The sequence goes on from NW_015537987.1 coordinate 161,356, forward strand.
CTTGAGCGAATCGTTCTTTTGAGCCGGTTCTCAGGTAGTAACCGGTTGAGCCAGTTCATAAAATCGAACTGAATCGAACTTTAGTTCCAGGTTGATGATACAGGACGCACAGCCAAAGTAGCACGTCCGACTCAAAGAACCGAATGAGCCGGTTTAACAAACTGTCGAAGTTTGCCAAGGATAACCGAGGACTCAAAAAGAACCGAATGAGCTGGTTTAACCAACTGTCGAAGTTTGCCGAGGATTCTGACGAGTGAGTTGCACTGCGTGTGTATCACTGAGGACTTGAATGAGCCTGATACGTAAAGTTTCTTTATAACAAACAAAACATAGGCTACTGGAGATGCTTATGAATTGTTTTATTAAAAAGCTCTGGATTTGTTGTTTAAGCGAAATCAAGGAGTTTATAAGACGGGTTTATTCTTTCATTATACTTTAGACATGTAGAACATATCCACGTTTGTGCTGTTGTGTGTGTGCGCTGTAGGTGTGAAACTTTTAAGAATCTTATCTAAGTTGCAGGTTTGTCAATACTGGTCAGTTGTATCTGACATAAAGGATCCGCGAATGAAACTGACCACTGACACCATTAACTTAAGTGAAAGAAAGGCAATAATCAGCTATGTGCATTCACACAAATACATTTCTATTTGAATGTTTCAATATGTGTTGACACAAATGACTTTATTTGAATGTTTCATTGATACAACATGGCACTGAGTTGTTAGAAAAGAAATGCGTAGTGACATCATTGCTTGATGACACCAGGAACCGATGAATCGCCTTTTTGAACTGGTTCAATGAGCCGAACTGTCAGAAAAGAACCGGTTCGCGGAAAAGAATCGGATTTTGCATCACTACTGGATAGTATGCACATTGGGAATCAGAGCGTGCTTCCCCTTTACCAAACAATACTGACTTCTTCTCCCCCTTACCTGGCTATATACAAGAGAGAATGCCACCTAGAGCCCCCTAGTGAATGGTAGTGGCATTACACCAAAAAACACAGTAACCAAACTCTGGGTGGTTACGAAATACTGCTGTTTTCTAGATGTGTGGTGTTAATGGTTCATGCATCTTTATTGATACAGTGTGTACAGTGTATTTTGTATGTGTTGGACCCTCCTTTACCAATTAGACGTGAATTGGAAGGTAAAAAAATATATAGTTTAAGATGACCAGATGTGCCACTTCCCAGGGACGTGTTCTGCACAGGATTTCTAAATTGCTTAAAATAAACAGGAGTTGGTTGTTTACACTGCATCAAAGTACCGCAAGAGTGATTTGAAAGCATGGAGCCGTCTGCCCTGCTCTCTATAACTCTTGCTGTACTTTGATGTCATACAACGATTGATGACATGTTGTATTGTATTTGGCTGCCATGGTCTGAGGGTATTCATTGAGTTGGTAATTGAGTGTAGGGGTGTCCCCGACTAAGGATTTACATAGTCAAATCAGAATTTTCGAATCTTGCCGACAGTCAACTGATAGTCGAATCATATTTTTGGGGCGGGGGGAAAATACATTACCAAGAGACAATTCAGATATTCAACAGTCATAATTACTGATGTTAACACACAGGGAAAATGTCTAACAGACGCCTCGCAGATACAAACGGGGTAAATAATGTTTTATGTTTTGATTAAAAGATAGTTAACATTAAACATCAGCAAAACCCTAAGAATTTACAACATTTTTTACAATAGTGCTCTCATTATAACATTATGTATATGACAGTAGTTATTAATGTTCTGCATTTCTGTTTTGAGCTGCGCACGCTGAATATGACCAGTAGAATGAAGCATTAGATAGCATGTTTTTAATCAATGGGATTTAACTCATTTATCTCATATAAAATACGCTTTGTTATTTATACAACATTACATAACGTTAATATTACGACTTATAGGCTATCTGCACAAAATGCCTCAAATGCAGAAGTGAAAGTGTCTGCGTGGCTCTAAATGAACTCCATTTGTGGACACGTTCTTCACGCAACAACGTGCAGAAACACAGCAACTAAACTCTAAAAATTCACAGCGTTTTATTACAATAGTGTTCTCATTATAATGTTATGTACATGACAGTCCCAGTCATTAATACAATTCTGCATTGTTGTTTGTCCTGCTTACGCTGCGCGCTGAAAAGATCTAATGAAGTCTTTTACTGCAGCTTAACTCAACCAAATGCATCTTATACAAGATAAATAATATGTACATGCTATATATAAACCGGCTGAAATGTTTTGAAATCACTTGTACCCTACCTGATTGAAAAAATCCAGTCTGTCACTCTTAAGACTTAACACCCTACCACAGTGTGGATTTTAGAAAGTGTACAAAGACTTCACGTGCATACTTACCATAACATGGATTTTAAAGATATCGTCCTAAGGGGCTCTCGTGGCACTCTGAAAGAGCAGCCCATAAATGGAAATGGTACATCACCAGAACAAAATGTTCGAGAAGCCATCAGCTCGATCTATGGTAAAATGCTGGAATGGCTAGCAGTAAGTTACCTAGCTGAGGGAGCAACACACCCAGCTCTCAGTAGTGACCCCTAGAGGACGCAGTTCGAAGTTCCCTTGAAAGGGAACCTGTTTAAGGTTTTGACTGGAAAGGAAGAGTGGTGTTTTGTCCCTTGACTATGTCGCCTCACTGTCACCCAGCCACCCTCTTGCGGGGGCTCTGCAACTGGAACCGAACAATGTACATGATTTGCTAAGTTAGTCCCATCCAAAGCCATATCTAAGGCCCTCACATTCTTACTGTGCTCAAGTAAATTTGTATGCATGTCTCTAGTTCTGAAATCTTCTCTTTAAGCCTAAGTGTTTCCTTGCATTTATCACATGTGAATCCCTCACCGCTGACAGAGAAAGCTACACTATATGTGGCAAGCAGTGCAAGTGACAACTAGATAAAAAAATAAAATAAAAAGTTCAAGACAAACTTTAGGTTGGCTTGAGAAAGCCTGACCAGAAAGTTTGAAAAAGTTTAAAATGTTTCAAAAGTTTTTATAAATTTTAAAAGTTTGATGGGTAACACTTTACTTGAAGGGGTGTGCATAAGACTGACATGACACCTTCATAATCATGACATGATGTCATAAATATGAAGGAGGTTTTATGCATGTTTATGACAACTGTCATTAAGTGTCATTCGCTCAGTTGTGTCATTTTTAAAGCAAAGATGACATTGTTTGAGATGCCTTTGTTATGACAACTGGACATAAACCAATACATCATAACCTGTCAGTGTCTTTGTCATGACAACTTGACATTACCAAGACAACATAACCTGTCATAAATCTGTCATAAACATGACACAGCAGATTAATTATCAAACTTAAGAAATTACTTAGCTTTATGGGTTAACATTACATTAAACTGTCATGTGGTTAGTTTTGACATTGGCTGTCATGAGGCCATTATAATTGTGTCATGTACAAATGGAAGTACAAATTGAATTTGTCATTAAAATGTCATTAAGTGTTAATACTCTGTCAAATTATTTTATAACAGCGTCATGAATACTTCATACAGGATTTCAGAAAATGCGCAGAGTCTTAGCGTGCACACTTACCACTATGTGGATTTTACAAAGTGCGCAAAGTGCTCAGCGTGCACACTTACCACCATGTGGATTTCAGAAAGTGCACAAAGCTTAGCGTGTGCACTTACCATAGCATGGATTATAATTGTGTCATGTACAAATGGAAGTACAAATTGAATTTGTCATTAAAATGTCATTAAGTGTTAATACTCTGTCAAATTGTTTTATGACAGCGTCATGAATACTTTTCTTGACCTCAACTACCGTGATACAAATTGAATTTGTCATAGAGGAAATCGTACTGCTGAACTCACCTCAAAATGCAACACATTCTCACTCCCAACTCGTCACATATTGAAGCTTGGTCAGGACCACTTGTTGTCACTTTTTGACGCTCAAGGTACCCCTTTAGCGTTATTTTTCAACATGCAGGATACTTAGTTGTTTTCAGATGTTTGTCTTAATTTAATGGTTTGCATGCATTTGTAAAAAAAAAAATAGAAATAATTTTATATCAATTTATACTTTCATTGGAGCACCTAACCCCACCCCTACCCTAAACCTACCCACTTCTGAAGAAGGCTCCCGCAGAAGCCTGTGATCCGGCCGCATGATCCAGGAAGCATGAAGCCGGAACCAGGGCTATCATACCGACTGCATAAGTGCAGTCACAGGTATCTGTTGCAAAAACTGACGAGAAACAAACAGTATAAAAGCATTACAAACAAGTCATGTTGCATTCCAAGTCCTTCTGAAACCATACGATGTCTTTATGCGAAGAACAGAGTAAAGCATAAGGTTTTAATCGCTGAAAATGATCCCGCTCCGTTAACGCACTCACATCTCATTCAAAAGAGATCATCCCGTCCCGTAGAATGACGCAATCAGTCAAAAGACAAACAAGAGCCAATAGCATTTCACAACCAAGGCTTCTTCTGGTGGCATTTTTTGAATTTGCACACAGAGTAGGGATGGGCGATACCTCTTATTTTATTTTCGATCCAATACTGATATTTTCAAGCCCAGTATCGTCGATATCGATACCGATACTTCTAAACTAAACTGATCTTTTAAATTATTAAAAGAATATATAATCAGTAATTATACTCACTTAATATTAGATTTTTAAGCCGTGTTTTTTAACATTTCATAGGCCTTTTTTGTTTACACTGTCAGAAATAAAATATACTATAATTGTATTTTAGCCGTTTACTTGGCCAGTAACCTCAAAGATGCAACTATGCCCCTAAAAGAGAGCATATTAGTACCATACAAGTATACATGCTTTTAAGTCTTGCAAGATGGCGCCGCGGATGGCACCCATGGTTTGTCGCTACTTGGTACTTGTACTTTTTTTGTTTGTTTGTCCTGTCTTAAGCAATTTTTTCCCGATCAGCTTTACTAGGAACGAACTCCTGGACCTCTCTTCATTAACTGTAAGCCTTTTTATTCACTGCGGGAGTTTTCCTCGTTTATTCTGGTGTGTATATTCCTCCTGACGCGCGTGTGAGCGCCGCGCTAGAACTGTTGGCCGATCAAATTACACACACAGAGCAGCGTTATCCGGACTCTTTCATTATCGTTCTCGGTGATTTTAATAAAGCTAATCTCACCCGTGAACTGCCTAAATATAGACAGCACATCACATGCCCCACCAGAGACAGCAATATACTGGACCACTGCTACACTGTTTTAAAGGATGCATACCACACTGTCCACTGAGCTGCGCTGGGACTCTCTGATCACTGTTTGGTTCATCTTCTACCAGCCTACAGGCAGAAATTCAAATCTGCTAAGCCTGTAGTGAAAACTGTAAAAAGATGGACTGCTGAAGCAGAGCAGGATTTACAGGCCTGCTTCGAACTTACTGATTGGAGTGTTTTTGAGGCTGCAGCTACTGATCTGGATGAGCTTACTGACACCGTGACATCCTACATCAGTTTCTGTGAGGACATGTGTGTTCCCACCAGGACTTATTTAACATTTAACAACGACAAACCTTGGTTCAGTGCAAAACTCAAACAGCTTCGCCAGGCCAAAGAGGACGCCTACAGGAGTGGGGACAAAGACTTGTACAAACAGGCCAAATACACACTGAATATGAAGATAAGAGTGGCAAAGTTAAACTACTATGAAAAGCTAAAAAAACAGCTTTCAAGTAATGACTCTACATCAGTGTGGAAAGGCCTGAAAGCCATCACCCGCTACAAGACCCCATCCCCCGGCGAATAAAGCTAATTCTGATTCTGATTCTGATTCTGAAGGGTAGACAAGTTGCACCTTTGATGGTACCTCATGAAAAATAAACATGGTGTTACATAAGTAATAAAATTTATTGTTATTACCATGGTAAATTTGTGGTCACTGCAATGTTACTACAAATACTGTGGTAAACTGTGGTTACTGTAATAAAACCATGGTTAATTTCTGTAAAAGGCTGCCAGGCTGTTGTACCCCTAAAGGTGAAACTTTAGCATATTTTTTTCCGACAGACTTAATAACAGCAATTACAGAACATGACACAATCAATTTGAACTTTTAACAACCAGTTTAAATAAATTTACTTGCACAAACTAGCCAATTTAAAATAAATATTACATGCACACAAAAGTTTGGGGTCAGTAAGATTTTGTAATTTTTTTTTTTTAAGTCTCATGCTCACCAAGGCTGCACTTATTTGAAGAAAAAAAACAAAAAAAAACGTAAAAGCAGCAATATTGAGAAATATAACAATTAAAAATAACTATTTTCTATTTTAATATATTTAAAAATGTATCAGTAATCTAAGCTGAATTTTCAGCATCATTACTCCAGTCTTCAGTGTCACATGATCCTTCAGAAATCATTCTAATATTTACTGCTCAAGAAACATTTATTAATATTGCTGCTTCATATTTGTGTGGAAACCGTGATGCATTTTTCATATATATAGTAATTAATTTTAATTTAATTTTATATATAGTAACAATGTTATGTAATGTAATGTAATAATGTGGCAATGGTTTCTTAAGATCTACTTGTGCTTCTGATGCTTTTGGGAAACGCAGCCTTATTTAAACAAGCACTGTGAGCCATGCGTCAGCAGCGAACGCTGTCTGTGATTGATTGGTTCTTTCTTTCAGCATTTGCGTGTGTTTCGATCATAGGTTCCGATGAGCAGGAGAAATGGTTCTATCCAACACAATTATTCGCTAATATAGTCTATTTTTCCACTTAGAAGCTTATTTTATGCACCGAATTTCTATCGATCCTTTCGATACAACATCAGTATCGAAAGTATCGATACTTCTCGATACTATCGATAGTGCTTTCCAAACAAAGTTACAGCAACTGAAGAAAAGCTAACACAAGAAGTACAGGGACCAAGATCCCAACTAAAGCAAACACTGCCCACCACAATGGTGACTTCAAATGAAACAAATATCAACATCTAAACCTCTATTAATTCTCAATAAGAGCTTCTCTAGATGGCTGACAGAAATAAAGTCAGTCTGGTTAGTAATAAGTGAAGCTGGTGATGCTGCTTGTGGAGTTGTTTAAACATCCTCTGCTGAGATCTTCAGAGATTTAATGTGTTTTATTTCAGTTGATTTTACCAAATGCTTATTTGATCATTTAATTTGATCATTCATCTCGTGAACTTCAACACTACTTTCGTGTTTCTTTTAACATTGTGTAGTGTTCACTGAGGATTTTGCTGTGTATGTTATACATTTCAGCATCTATCCAAACAGAGTTTTGTACCTGTAAATGTTTTTTTATTATTTTATTTTATGTACATACAATCACGAAAACGTTTCAGTTTTTTTATGTATTATTATTGCACAAGTGTCTGTATGTAATGTCTGTGGCTAGGCACAGCATAAGTGGCTCAGTGGAAAATGCTGTCTCCTCACAGCAAGAAGATCTCTGGTTCGAGTCCCAGCTGAGCCAGAAACTATTACCCTCACAATCTAAAGAAGTGTGAATCACAGATGCTTAATTGTCTAAAGGTGTAGCTGTGTGTTTTACTGCCTATCAATGGAGCCGTGGCTGAGTTGTTGTTGTTTTTTTGGCTCAGTTTTGGGGTTTCTGGTTAAAGGCTGGTCTCTTTGTGGTTTACTGAAGGCTGAGATTGGGTAGCACTATTAAAAGTTGTTCTGGCCCAGTTCAGGGCTGGTTATAAGTTACTATTCGGCTGAGATTTGGGCCAGTTATGGCTCATGTCTGTAGTCCAGATCTGGGCCAAAGTGGCTCAGTGGGAAATGCTGTCTCCTCACAGCAAGAAGATCTCTGGTTCGAGTCCCAGCTGAGCCAGAAACTATTACCCTCACAATCTAAAGAAGTGTGAATCACAGATGCTTAATTGTCTAAAGGTGTAGCTGTGTGTTTTACTGCCTATCAATGGAGCCGTGGCTGAGTTGTTGTTGTTTTTTTGGCTCAGTTTTGGGGTTTCTGGTTAAAGGCTGGTCTCTTTGTGGTTTACTGAAGGCTGAGATTGGGTAGCACTATTAAAAGTTGTTCTGGCCCAGTTCAGGGCTGGTTATAAGTTACTATTCGGCTGAGATTTGGGCCAGTTATGGCTCATGTCTGTAGTCCAGATCTGGGCCAAACAAGGGCCGTAATTCTTTGCTGCATGTGGGCCGAGTGTAAATGCTTGTTTGGCCCAGAGCTGGGCCAGAAGACAATTGCTATGTGGGATAGTATCACTTATTGTGATATTTTCAATAATTGAACTATAAAAAAAACAATGCAACAATGCAATTGTATAATGGATATGGACCAACCCTGGTTTGTTGTAAAAGCAGTGTCAACAGCTGTCCGACATTCCCTTTCTTAGATCGAAAGATCTCAATTAGACGAAGACTGTGTCGATCAATGCTTTCATAGAATTCCTGCCTGAGGTTCTTTCCCACAATCCTGCTGAACTCCATGAACACCTGCAAAATAAGAGAAAATACAGAACATTATTATTTCTAAACTAAATTACACTGTGGTTAGATGCACCTGCATTGTGTGTGAGAAAAGATTAAAGGGATACTTCACACAAAAAAAGAAAATTAGCTAATCTTTTACACAGCCTTATATTGTCCCAGATACCCTAGTGAAAAAAAAAAGTATACTAAGTATACTTGCAGCCAGACTAATTCTGTTACTTCAAGTGTGTTAATGATTAGTTAACTTGAAGTGTGCTATTTTGGAACAACTATTTTTGTACTAAGTGTATTTTAGTTGTAATTAAATTATACTAAAGTATAACTTTAAGTGTATTTAGTGTACTTTTCTATACTAAATTGGAACAACTTCAAGTACACTTAGTACACTTTAAGTATATGCCTATTTACATGCTTGATTAGTGATATTAAAGTGTACTTTTTTTGTATTACGAGTACATTACAAATTATGAGTGTCCTTGAAACACACAAGCAATATACTATAAATTTATTATTTTTGAGTAAAAAATATGCTAATTTCCCCCAATGCTGAAACCACTTTTTAAGGTCATTACAATAAATACATAACTTCAAACAGTGTTTATTTAAACCTCAAATGGTTTTAGCATTGCAAAAAAAAGAATAGTATTTATAGTGCAGGTCAGGCTAAATTGTAATGTAGACACATACATTTTCTGTAAAGCTGCTTTGAGAAGTTAGTGTACAATAAATGAGGGCATAAAGTGCAAAAGCAGCAGCAGTGCACTGACCCTAGACTTGGTTGACATCACCTCTCCGTCTTCAAAGACAATCAAAACATCCAGTGGGTTCCCTCGTGACATTTCCTCTTCCTCCTCAGCAGCAATGATGGGGACTGCTGCCTTCTGCACCTGCTCAGGCTCCTTTTTCTAAATGCATTAAACAAAAGTGTTAGTATATGTCACAAAAAAATCATACAATTAACCCTTGTGTGGAAAGACATATTTAAATTTTCATAAAGTTAGTATATGTCACAACAAATCATAAAATTAACCCTTGTGTGGAGAGACATATTTACATTTTCATAAATTAAAATAAAGGTGTGAAGGGTCAGAGTAGTGTTTATTCAGTAGGACCTGTGCCCATTTAAAACCCTGTAGTACTTTTCAAAAACTTGTAGTAATTTTCACAACATGTCTTCCAGAGCTGTCGGTCAACTGGATTTAATTGGGAAAAACTTTCAGGGGTGTTTTTATTAATAAAACATCCAAATAAATATAATTTAATAAATATAAATAATAAATCAACACACCTTTATACAAACCCAAAGCAACTTTAAGATAAGTGCAAGTGGAAATATAACACAAAACATCTTTTTTTGTAATCCATATTAAGAAAGCCTACTATAACTAGAAATTTCAAGACACAACTCGTATTCTTCTGAAGCATAATGACTCGGAATCAAAAGCAAACTGAAATTTAATGTTATTCATTCTGCCAATACAGTCTGAATCAAAAATGGTGGCACACTACATTACATCAAACATCACTGATCCTTGGATATCATGATGTAATTCATGTGGTGTGAAAGAACCAGTATTTGTCTGGGCTGTGTATGCATGAGTTGATCAATGTACAGATTTAAATTTCATTCCAAAATATTGTACTGCTTCAGAAGACACATTTGTGCTGCTACATTTGCAAAAATAGCAATTAATCCAAAATTTAAATGTAGCTAAAATAAATTGATTGCAACCACTTTCCTTAATTTTTTTTTGTAAATTCAATGAATATTTTCCCCCCAGTGAAATATAGTTAATATTAATAAATATATATAAATATAAAAATATAAATAGTAAATATATTTACTATTGTTTATGTATTTATTTGATTAGCTTTTAATTAGTTATAATAACCTATAGCCCTATACTCTATACAAACATATTTTATCCAAAAGCATTATTTAAAAGAAAAAAGTTGTTTCAAGTCTGTTCAACATGATGCAGTCGTGTTTGAATGGGAAACCTGATATAATGGTGTTAAATCGTTAAGTGATGGAACATCCTGTGAAATTATGACCCTGGTGGCTTTCAAGTGTGAGGATGGGGCATCTTCTGCATCCACCACAAACCGATTGTTTTAGCTAAAGAGCTTGCATGGAGGAACATTTTTTTTTTTAGAGATGTTCAGCTAAATATATCCTCAACATTTATATAGCGTCTCATAATGTATTAAGTCCAAATGTTATATTTTGGAAATCGGAGCAACATATTGCACTAACTAAGGTTGTGCAAATAATCAAATGCGATGATCATGCGCATCTTGTCAGTAAAGCTGGTTCTGTGATTAGTAGTAAATCTCCATCACCTGCTTTCAGATGGAGCGG
>NW_015537987.1:172305-185183 GCF_001515605.1 Sinocyclocheilus anshuiensis
GTAAAATATATTTTTAGAAAATATACTAAATTACAATTGTTTTAAAGTGTGTTAAAAGTTGTATTGTGAAAATAGACAAAAGCATGATGCTAATATACTTTTAATATATTTAAAGATAGTACATTTTTTTGTTAGTATATTTGCAATATACTATTAAAACAGGTAATATATTACAAATACAATAAAGTATACTTTTTTTTTCACTAGAGTATATATTAAATAATTAAAGTGACACAGTGACATTGTGGGTTGGTATGGATTACAACTGATTAATTCATCAACTGTTGTTGTGTGTATTGTGTTCCCTTCGTGTGGAGGGGGAAGTCGTGGCCTAATGGTTAGAGAGTCGGACTCGTAACGTTCGAGTCTCATACCGGCAGGGAGTGTAGGTGGGGGGAGTGAATGTACAGCGCTCTTTAAATGTCAACTTTGGTGGTCCTGTATACTTGCAATATATGGACACTGAGATTAACTATATGTTGTGTTCATCTAAAGAAAGTCATCTGGGAGAGCATAAGGCTGTGTAAACGACACTGAACAATGGCATAACATAATAATAGAAAGATAGATAAGTTATAACACTCTTAAACATACCTGATCTTCTGTAAAAAGAGCAGGCCAGCGTTCCACCATCTGGCTTATGGCAGGCTCGGACTCCACCACCTCTTTTCTTCTAAGTACAAATGTAAGGTCCATCTTCTCTTTCACAAGTCGTCCATTTGGTGTTCTTTTCTGCATTTCATCGACCAAGACCTTGCGTGTATCCTCAAGGCCTGTCTGATCAAATCCGTCTGGAAAGTTGGGTAAGTAGTTGAGTTCGCCTTTCTTTGCTTTCTTTATAGTTTTGTTAGCTGGTTCTCCTGGGGTTGAATGCCCTCCACGCTTACCAGCATTTACCACAACATCAAGACATCCTGACTGTCTGCGCTTCATCCTGTAATTAGCCATTTTATATTTCAAACTGTTCTTCCAACCACTACAGCTCCAAGCCTTTTTCCTGGAGACAGGGGTGCTTGTTGATCAGTGCAGCTGCAACGCTTTCAAATTGACCATTGTCTGGGTATGCTGTGAAGCCATACATGCTCTCTCCCAATCTTTCAAGAATCTCGTGTTTAAGATCTTTTGTTACTTTAAGGAGGGTTCCATCACTACAATACAGCAGATTTGCTTGCCTGAGTCTATACTTCACATCAACAGAGAAATCTGGAACATCAAATAGCTTTGGCCACTGTGCTTGTCGCTCCTGAGATGATTGCGAGAGGATCTCTGTATCTGTTGTACTGAGGTTGTCATCCAAGCTTTCTGCAGATGCTGAGACAGGAACCAGCTCAAGTATAGGGATGACTTTGACTGTTGGTTTTTCTGGAAGATCTGCAATATCTGACAGATTGCATAGTTCATGATTAAATTCAGGATTTTTGTACTGGAAACTGAAGCTGTAATCAAGCCCCCAGCAACTCTTTAATATTGCTTATCAATTCCTCCACTGTAGAGGCCTCCTATTCAGGGTGACCTTTCTTATATCTGCCTCAGTGATAATGACCCTCAATGTCATCTTCTGGTCTGCCATCTGCACCACAAAAAAAGCTTGTTAAGAATATGCATGTCCTCATTTCAAATATGAAATTAATGAGCAAAATGAGGTATAGGGGAAGATTAATTTACATAAATATTTCTAACAGGTGTATTTAAGAAAAAGTTTGGCACCATCTATGAAATAAAAACCTGTTAAATGTGACCATTTAGGCTAGGAATGATTGCATCTGCCACACTTGTTGCTGTTTAACACAGAATATAGCGCCTGATTGTCACTATTAAATTGTCTCCAAATCTGTATGCTGGAAGAGGGAAAACATCATTAAGCTCATTTGGTTCCACCACAGACAGAGAGGGGTTAGTGCTGTCACAGAGCTCAAATGATCTGAAATGCTCATGATACCATGCAGTCATCTCTTTACAGACAAAGAGGATCTCAGAGTTGATTGCCACAATCCTTTTGATCTGCTTGAATTGAAGGAGGCCTGAACATGAACCAACAGAGAGCATCATATCATCACAGTATTTTATTCCATGTAAAGAGACTGAAGATGCAACAAGAACTGATGCAAGCTGAGGAACTCTCTGGCAGAAAATGTGTTGGACATTCTCAGGGTAAGATGTAATCGATGAAGTAGTAACCCTGTCCATTTCAACTGCTGGCTTGAAAAATGAGCTTGAGTCTAAAAAGTAAGCCATAATTTTCTGATGCTTAACAGCCAGTATAAGAGCTACATTTCTGAAATTGTGCGCATTACGAATTACTTGTTTAAAAAATGTATGCTTTCCCTCAAAGCGCATTGTGCAGACATCTGAAAGAGGACCAAATGCCTTAATCATCTCAGGGTAATGCTCAGTGAAGTGGTGTTTTGGGCTTAATCTGAAATCAGGAAATGTAGTTTGCAGTAGTTTCCTGTGTTCTGACACTTTGCAATCAAGAAAATGGATCGACTCTTCAGTGTGTTTTGTTGCTACCACCAATGCAACGATGTCTTTGAGGAGCAACAGAATGTTCCATGCATTGTCTCCTTCAGCTACTTTATGGCCAATGAGAAGTGGGAGGAGTCGGATTAGAGCCCAGTTCTCATGGCCATTTCCCCCTATGGTCCCTTTGGTAGAGAAGCCATGGGCAATTGGCTGAGGCTGGTCTGTGGAGTCATTAAAGGCATATGGAAATGTCTTTATAGCATGGTTTAGTGTTTCCAAGCTGAAATATTTATTAGAAATCAGGTCTGAAACGCAAAGAGATAGCTCAACAGGAACAATACCTTCCAAAAGGTCATGCAGAATGTCAGGGGGGTACCCATGAACAACATGAAAGTGCTCCAGACTGCTTGTCAACACACATTCTCCTTTCACACCATACTGTTTAGGATCTTGTCGCACCTCCTGTACGTGCTGATTGTGACTTTCTTTAGTCCTGGATTCAAAGGTGCCTGAAGAGACTTGACTATGTCTTGGATGTCACTCCTCGCTGCCAAGCAGAACCTGCAGAACTTGTCCACCACAAAGCTCTCAAAGAATCCTGCCAAAGAATGAGCAGCCAAGTTATCAGCAGCCACATATGACACTGTGCCTTTGATACAAGCTCCCAGCTTCTCAACATATATACCATGTTGCTCTAAATAAACCAAATCTTTGAGGAGAGGATGGAAAATTTTAGCATAGCCATATTCCTTTACATCAGAGGCTTTACATAAGAGAGCAAGCTGAATGGAATGAAGTGTAGACCTGTATTTTGATGGCAGATTAGCTAGCACCCAATAAACCACATTCATTTTGTTTCTTTTTTGATGTTTCTAAAGGGTTGGACACTTCAATATCATCTGTGTAGAGCCCAACAGCAATTTTGAACTCCTCCCCTTTAAGCAGGTTGTTTTTTTTTTTTACAGTTTGAACCATCTCTGTATGTATTGTACTCATGTGGCACATGCTTCTGTAGTGGTACAGCTTTGTCTAAAATGTCTGCCCTGTTCAACATTTTCTGGAGCATTTAATTTATCGGAACATATACAGCACTACATTTTTTTTCTTTACCAAAAATATACTCCACTGGCCTAACCACTGTAAAGTTCTTGCTTAAATATGCTGCTCTCTTTTTAGTGGTTGATAAGGAGCCTTCCTTTCCACAAAATCTTGTTATGACATTGCTGTCTGAGGCAGCCTTGACTAACTGTCTCACAGTTGAATCATCTATATCTATGTATTGTTTTAGAATTTCCTTGACTGAATTATGGAGCAGTGGCTGGGACAGTTCACATATCTGTACAAGCTGTTGTATGATCTCTTGTATGGAAATCTCCGGAATGTGAAGGACAGTTTGCATCTTTAAAAAAAGAGCTGCAAGGTTGTGCTCCAACTGTGTCTCTAAATCATACACCTCTTCACAGGTGGAATCCTCACTGTCCTCTAAATCAGGTTGTCATTTGGAGGCAGATGTTCTACTTGGGCCATTTCATCACCAGAATTAATTACACTACCACAGACTAATTCTGGCCAGAACATCGTCTAATTGTCTGTTCTGTGCCTTCTGCTTCTACAGGTGCATCTCAATAAATTAGAATGTCGTGGAAAAGTTTAAATGTGGTGTACACATCAGTATTAAAGTCACATTCTTTATATGGACACTGGACTCTTTAATTAACTTTTAAATGTGTCTTGCACAGGCGATTGAAGAAATCCCCTTCTGTACAGGGCACAGAAAAATCACATAACTCGCAGTGAATAGTTACTTGGCCAGTTTCACACAGTTGAGTATCGTGGGCTTTCGTGTGAATCTTAGACTGGTGTACTTTAAGTGCATTAATTGAGTTAACCCTTTAAAACCGAACGTGTCGGCGGCGACACAATTAACCATGCTGTATTCATGTTATCATAACTCACTAACCGTTTACACTATGAAAAAAAATCAAATTGCTCCCGATAGTAGACATCTTGCGCTTTATGACAATATACGGCTTAATACGGTAATTGCATGCTTTCCATTAGCGAATCACAGCGGCTTTCGGGGAGAGGGGGGAGGGCGGATTTGAAGCGGGAGATACGGAGCGCAGCAGGTTAGAGAGTTTGAGAGTGCAAAATATAATTAAAAAACGGACGAAAACATGGCGAAGAAAGGTTTTACAAGAGAGGAAGCGATTGATTTGATCTTTTACTCAGTTTCCCCTCCATTTTCTAAAGAACAATAAAGATCAAGTAATGACCACTTAAAATGTTTTATTAACACAAAATCCGGGCTTAGAGTGTGGCCACTCCAAAGTCAAGCCCATCCGTCGTGGCTCACTCCCGCCCAGAGCTCGCTCCAGTGTCGGCTCCAGCCCCAGAGCTTGCTCCAGTGTCGGCTCCAGCCCCTAAGTTTGCTCCAGTGCCCACTCCTCGAAAGCGCCTTGCTGTGCCTGCTCCTCCAGAGCTCCCTCCAGTGCCAGCACCACGTAAGCGCTACCCTGTTCCCGAGTATAGCCCAGGAAGGGCTCCTGATCCCCAGTTCAGCCCAGGAAGGGCTCCTGATTCTGAGTTCCATTATTAGTAATCACCTGTTCCTTGTTATTAGTTATCCTCTCACCTGTCTGCCCCTCGTTATCTGCCCTATTTGAGTTTGAGCCCGCAATGACCCACAACGAGCATCAACCAAGAACAGTATTCACTGATTACCTTTAAAAATGATTCATAGTAACAGTTAGGTAATAATTATTTAAATTATTTTACTAAGTACAAAATGTTTAATTCCAAAACTTTGCCATTTACCAATGTGTTTTTCAAAACACCTTTTAAATTTTTAATGTTTTAACCTTTATTTATTAAATGTTACAGTCCAAGTGTACATATAAATGCCTCATTCATTCAAGTAAATGCATGGGTAATTTTGCAAAATGTGTTAAATATTTTATCTACACTTATTGTATAACTGCTGTTTTTTGCTGTAATTGCATGTTTTGTAAATTAATTGTTTTGTAAATAAATTTTCCTCATGCCAGCTTGGTCAAGTTAGTTATTTAATGGACTTTAAAATTGCTTTCATAATAATGAGATGTTTATAGATTTGTTAAGTCATGTTATTTATCTATTATAATCTATATAATTAAAATGAAAGTAAATGTTTTGGCTAGGTAACGTTATCAATTTTAAATGAAATATTAATGAACAGTACAGTAGATATAGAAATGAGGCTAAGGCCTTGGATGCGGCAGTGTTGGCAAGTTACAGCCGTCGCATCTGGTCCGGTGGATTCGGCCCAGAATCTGAAAGCACAGATGCGGCAGTGTCAGCAAGTTACGGCTGTCGCATCTGGTCCAGTTGATTCGGCCAAGAATCTGAAAGTGAGTACGCAAGCATCCGGGCCGATGGACAAGTCTCTAGCAGGTGAGAATTTAACTGAAAATGGCCTGAGTGTACGGAGAGGGATTGTGTATGAGGTAGATGTAAATAGCCTATCAGCAAACGTCAAATTGGTAAGTTTTCACTAGACTTTAGTGGAGTCAGCAGTTCGCTTGACAGTAGAAAAGGATCTAATCCTAAAGTATCAATATTTTTTTTAAATACCATTGTTTTCCATTGTTGGTGAAGTGTTATTTTGGTTTCTGATCACCAAGGAGATACTACGCAAGGTCCTAAAGATGGCGGCCGCAACAAAAAAAGTCACGTGACTGAAACCCATGAATATATATATATATATTATACACACACACACACACACACAAAGAAAAAATAGAAAGCTATCTTTTAAATAAAAAAAGAAGATAAATAGATGAAGTAGAATTAAAATAGAATAGAAAGTGCTAGAGTTAGAGGGTCAAATAAAGATGGAACAGATGTGTTTTTAGTCGTTTCTTGTTTTTTAATGACAAATTCAATTTGTACCACTGAGTAAAAGTGGTCAGAAAAATATTCATGACACAATTATAATGGCCTCATGACAGCCAATATCAAAACCAACCACATGACGGTTTAATGTAATGTTAACCCATAAAGCTAAGTAATTTCTTAAGTGATAATTCATCTGCTGTGTCATGTTTATGACATATTTATGACAGGTTATTGTCTTGGTAATGTCAAGTTGTCATGACAAAGACACTGAAAGGTTATGATGTATTGGTTTATGTCAAGTTGTCATAACAAAGACATCTCAAACAATGTCATTTTTGCATTAAAAATGACATAACTGAGCGAATGACACTTAATGACAGTTGTCATAAACATGCATAAAACCGCCTTCATATTCATGACATGTGTCATGTCATGATTATGAAGGTGTCATGTCAGTCTTATGCACACCCCTTCAAGTAGTGTTACCGTTTGATGATTTTCAGTCTGAAATAGAAAAAGTAGTTTTAAAGCTTAAAGCTTGAATGTTTTGAAGGCAATACGGTCTATCAGATAGATAGATAGATAGATAGATAGATAGATGTGTGTGTGTGTGTGTGTGTGTTTTAATTTACAATCTTGAACATGCTTTGACACTTCATTGAAGGTTTTTGATTATAAGAATTTGTAAAATAACAGGTTTTATCTGTAGAAGATTTAGTGCTGTCATTGTAATATCTGCTGTCACTGTACATTATTGTAATATAAAATAAGGGTTTTACACTGTCTTGTAAAAAATAAAAAATAAACGGTCAAATCACTGGCAGCAGCCAAACAAAAACCGTAAAATTAAAATAAAATATATTAATTCAAACATGGAAAAATCCATAAAATAACAGTTTTAAACTGTAAAAAAACTGTCAGCTAAAAAAAGCTACGGCTACCAAAACAAACATAAAAATTAAGCGCATAGCGTTAGTTCTGGCAGGTCACATGAGTCAAGCTTGCATCAGCTGCCTCTCAGATGATCAATTCTGCATAGGAATCAAACCAAACTGTATGCTAAGTGTCAATCATTTTGATGATAGTGGTCCTGACAGAATTAAAGTAAAATATCTTGTAAAAATTGTAATATGTGTTTTTTTTTTATTGTTTTTTTTTTTTTACTTTTAATGAAAATGTCTGTAAAATTATTGTTTTTGCACTTGATTTGAAAGAAGATATTTTACTGTAATGTTATGGCTTTTGTTTGGCAGCCGTAGCTGCTAGTCATTTGACTGTTTTATTTTATTTTATTTTTATTTTTATTATTATTATTGTATTTATTTATTTTTACAATGTAGCACTTTTAAAGCATGGTTCTTTATGAAACCTTATAAAAAGGGTTCTATTTAAAAATAAAAAGGGTTCTGCTATTGTTACAAAGTGAAGAATGGGGTACTGTTTAGAAGGGGTGTGTCCTGTTATTGTTATAAACACTTCTTCTTGGGAGTCTGGGCCACAGTGGTGTTGCTAGTTTTTCTGAGACCCCTGCACAGTATATCTTATTGTGTCACCCTTATTGTGGTCATAGCGATGCACAATAATTTATCCCCCAAGTTATTTTTGTGGGGCCCCACAACAGCTCTGAATGCCCTGTACTTTGTGTACCACCACTAGTGATAACCTGTGCTTTCTGCTAAGATAAGAAGAATCAAACGATACACACAACAGTGTCTTCATTCATTCAACCTGTCTTCTTTCATTTGGGAAGCACTGATATTCAATGTTTCAGTTCACCTGCCATCTGCCTGCCATCATATGCAGCCCTTTTATATTTCATTGTACCATCTCTTCTCACAAGATTAGCTTATTCATTCTTCACATGCGACCACCAGCCTGTTAAAAAAATCATATTAAACCAAAGCAATCCACTTTAAATGGGTGTCTGCCATGAGCATTAAAAATCTCCTTGTTGGCTTTTAAATATTTAGATTGGGTGATGAGGAGGGGGTTTCAGAGTGCTGATCTCTTTCCCAGGAGGCCGCTTCGGAATATAAATTGAGTAATATTATGAAGGCGTGGAGAACGAAAGGACTGACTAATGAATGGGCTACGTGATCTACGAATGAACAGGAGGTCATGCTGTGAAGTGAAATACCCTTATAACTTCGATGCTAATTCACACAGATGATGATACATTAACTGAGGGCTCTTATAATTCTATTTTTATCAGCTAAGTAGCAGAGCATTGACATCTGTATTAAAGGGGATTAAACGGAATTAGAATCAAATGCAATCATAATTGTTTCTGTAGTCTGTTGCTTGACTCAAACCCTTTGCATTCCAAGGAAATCTGGATGTATAAAGTAATCAGCTGAAAAATAGGACATTAAGAAAGCTGATTTTTCTAGATCATCTGCAGATGTCTCAAAAAGTCAATGTCCTGGAACAGATTACTTAACAAGACTTTATACTATATATTAAATACAACATTTAATCCCACGTTTTATAATTTATTTTTTTATCTCTACATGAAATTAAAGTCATACCCTCACATATATCTGTTCCGATGTCTTCTCTGAAAGTTTTTTTTCTCCGAGTTATGTTGAACCAAGTCTCTGCCTTTCTCACACAGAACAACCTCCTGGACAGCAACCATTCTGGCTACAGAAGTGGACATTCAACCGAGACTGCCTTGCTCTCAGTTGTTGAAGCCCTAAGACTGGCAAGAGCTGCTTCCAAATCTTCTTTATTTATCTTGCTGGATCTGTCCGCTGCTTTTGATATGGTGAACCACCAGATTCTCCTGTCAACCCTATTGGAAAATGGCATCTCAGGAACAGCACACCAGTGGTTTGAGTCTTATCTCTCAGATAGGTCCTTCAAGGTATCTTGGAGAGGTGAGGTTTCCAAGTCGTAACATCCAGCTACTGGACCACTTTTTGGACCACTTCTCTTCTCTGTCTACATGGCATGTTTTACGCTCTAACTAACTCCTGATAGAGATTTAATGACATCAACATTATATTTGGTCAGTCTAATCTAAAGGCCTTTGTGATGTTAAATTCTGAAGATCTTGAGTTTTCATTAAAGGGAGTGTTCGTGGCGGCATGACAAAGTTTGATGTTTCTCCATGGGAATAGAAGGTGTTGTAGCTCAGCCATACAATGTCCAATCTGCCCCAAAGTTCATACGTTAGATAAGAGTCCTGACCTGAACACATCTGAAGGCCAATATTCAGTTATTATCATAGCGACACCTGCTGGCAACAGGAAATTACTTGTTATACACAAACTTAAACATGCAATGTCCAATCTGCACCCAACTTCATATATTTGGTAAGAGTCCTGACCTGAAGACATTTAAAGGCCAATATTCAGTTATGCCCATAGCGCCAACTGTTGACGACAGGATATTTCATGCTTTACACTAACTGAAACATGCAATGTTCAATTTGCACCGAAC
Organism: Sinocyclocheilus anshuiensis; assembly: GCF_001515605.1. Lineage (NCBI taxonomy): Eukaryota > Metazoa > Chordata > Actinopteri > Cypriniformes > Cyprinidae > Sinocyclocheilus > Sinocyclocheilus anshuiensis. The sequence goes on from NW_015537987.1 coordinate 182,089, forward strand.
TTCATATGTTTGATAAAAGTGCTGGCCTGAAGACATCTACATGTCAATATTCAGTTATAGTCAGAGCGCCAACAGCTGGCAGCAGGAAGTTTAGCACATATAAATGACTTTGACATATTCCTCCAATATTTTCCACTTTAAGTGCATATTGCTCACTGTTCACTGGCTTCTTAAAGTAACGGGGTGGCGGTGAGCCCGGGTGCGAGGGCCCTTTCAATGCTGCTTGCAGCTTTAATTAAAGTTATAGTTATTAGTATAGTAGTAATATAGTTTTTTTGTAGGTATTGGTGTGTTACATGTGTCTACCAAATTTTGTACACATATGTGAAACATAGCTCGAGAGGCACTTCATTGAAATTTTAAAGGTAGCGCTATCGAGCCATTTTGCCACACCCACTTCTGAAACCCATATCAGGTGTAAATTTTTGCCACTTCTGGCACGTGTGCAAAATTAGTTTTCGAGCATGTTTAGGCCCTCAAAAATGCTATTTATCTTGGAGAAGAAGAAAGGGAGCAATTCCAGTAGGGTCCTCGCACCGCGGTGCTCGGGCCCTAATTAGAGAAATTAATCTCAAAGTAGGAAAAGGTAAGTAAAGAGACATCGAAAAGGTTTAAAGCTATTATAATTTAAAACTGTAATGATTCCTATGACATTTTTTATTTGTAGGTATTGGTGTGTTACATGTGTCTACCAAATTTTGTACACATATGTGAAACATAGCTCGAGAGGCACTTCATTGAAATTTTAAAGGTAGCGCTATCGAGCCATTTTGCCACACCCACTTCTGAAACCCATATCAGGTGTATATTTTCACCACTTTCGGCATGTGTGCAAAGTTTTATGAGTTTCCGAGCATGTTTAAGCAACCACCTAGCAGTGCATTACAATAGTCCATTCTAGAGGTCATGAATGCATGAACTAGCTTTTCTGCATCTGAAACAGGTAACATGTTTCGTAACTTGGCAATGTTTCTAAGGTGGAAGAATGCCGTTTTTGTAACATGGGAAATATGATTTTCAAAAGACAAGTTGCTATCTAATATAACACCCAGATTTTTGACTGTAGAGGAAGTAACAGTACACCCGTCTAGATGAACTAGCTTTTCTGCATCAGAAACAGGTAACATGTTTCGTAGCTTGGCAATGTTTCTAAGAAGGAATGCTGTTTTTGTAACATGGGAAATATGATTTTCAAAAGACAAGTTGCTATCTAATATAACACCCAGATAGAGGAAGTAACAGTACATCCATCTAGTTGCAAATTGTAATCCAAGAGATTCTGTGTACTGTTTTATTTTTTGGAATCTGAATCTTCCAAATGGTGTACTGAATGTAGTCAGTAAGGAAGACTTCTGATCCAGCGACAGGCTGAGCTTCTTTGTCAAGTTTCATGCAGTATGTCACAGGAAACCTTCCTATTTCATCTTGGAAAAGATCTGCATATTCTGTGGTAATCTGCTGGACAAAACTTGAGTCTTCTTTTAGACTGACTTGGTGTACTGCATTATTGAGAGAGATGAGGCCCATCCGAATACAATCTGAAAGCCAGAGCAATGGCTGTACATTCTTCTGCACAACATAGAACTGCAGAGAGTAAGACTGGTCTCTCAGATGGCAAAATAACACCAGCAGTCTGAATCTCCTCTCCACCGTATGCGACAAGCTTCACGTGGCTTGACATTTGAAGTCTCATTTTGCTTTACTTCAGCACATGTCTGCAGAGACATGATGTTGCATGAAGCTCCTGTGTCGATCTTTAGTTTGAGAGGCTTTTCATTGATTTGGACTGTGCAAGCAAGATATTGTAGTTTTCTTTGACTGTTTTGAGTCAGTTCCAGCCATCTTTTGATGATTCAAGGCAACTCTATCTATGAAAAATGAGCCGTCGCTGCTATTTGAAGTTTTGTCAATGTCAGTTTGATTTACAGTCTTTTTTAGATTTTGTGTGCGATGAACTTTTGCTGATTTGCATCATTTTTGGAAGTGATTCCATTTAGTGCATCTGTGACATTGCTGGCCGTATGCAGGACATCTTTCTCTTTTTGCCTCGTGATCTTTTCCACAATTGCTGCAATTATGAATTTGATGTGGAGAATGCTTGTCTGGCTTGTGTTTGGGAGTCCAAAATGATTTTCTTTTTACAGTTTATTGAACAATGTCAACATATGCCATGTTGTGCTTCGGTCCAGCTAGTGTTTTGGTGTGCTGGTCTGTCAGTTCATGTATTTGGCATATTTCAATGGCTTTTGCTAATGTTAGTTCATTGTCACATAACAGGAGTTTTCTCATTCCGTCATTAAGTATCCCACACAGGAGTCGTGATCTCTTATCAATTCCTCCTGCAAATCTCCAAACCTGCAACTCTGCCTTATTTCGTAGATCGCCTACGTATGCCTCTATTGTCTCTCCTGGCTTTTGGTTTCTTTAATTAAATTTGTGTCTTTCCATCATTATATTTGTTTGTGGACTGCACAGTTCGCGAAACTTGCGTCTTAGACTTTCTTCGCGTGACTCAGCCGGAGTGATCTTTCGTCTGTTTTCTCCCTCACCCACATACACAGCGGGTTATGCACAATGTTCGTTCGCGTTCGATGGCCTCCAAGCCAGCCAGATTAAGCAGTAAGAATGCTTTCATGTAGGTCCTCTATGCCCTCTATGCCCCGCCTCTCTCAAACGCTTTGTTTTCTACAAAGCCCCCTCCTTTGACAAGCGCAGTCTGCTCTGATTGGCCAGCTGACCCAGTGCATTGTGATTGGCCGAACACTGCAAGCACGCTTTTTATGAGTGTGCAGCAGCAATAAATATGTCAAATTCCTGCTCAAACACATGGCAATTTTCAGCGATATTGCCATCAAAGACAAGTGGATCAGGTCTACGAAACCCATCAGCCATGTTTTCTTGTGCGATGAATGATGGCTTACTGTGTGTCTGCTCTTTGGGATAATTTCTTTCCCTTCACTGCTTTCACGATGCTGCATGCACCACTTCTGACACCATGTCGAATGATGAGCGGCAGGCAGAAATCACTTTCTTAAAGGGGTCATATGATGCGATTTCAAGTTTTCCTTTCTCTTTGGAGTGTTACAAGCTCTTGG
>NW_015537987.1:185204-188401 GCF_001515605.1 Sinocyclocheilus anshuiensis
CATAGAGGACCTACAATAATGTACAGTATTTGAAAAATAATGTGTTTTTTGAACATTAAAGCATGTCAACATATTGTTACACCAAATACACAAAATAATGATCTTTAAAATAGCATCATATGACCCCTTTAACAACTCTGTACTGATGGAAATGCAGGAGTTTTACATACAACATGAACTTCACTGTAACCTCACTCGCACATGTGTAGAGGCGAGCTTCATGAACTTAGCGCAGCTATATTTAAAGCAGCAGAACACTATCATGTGATAAGTAAATGACTCTTGACTCTTTACTTTACTTAAAGGGGTCATATGATGTTGCTAAAAAGAACATTATTTTGTGTATTTGGTGTAATGAAATGTGTTTATGCGGTTTAAGGTTCAAAAAACACATTATTTTCCACATACTGACCATTATTGTTTCTCCTCTATGCCCCGCCTTTCTGAAACGCGTCGATTTTTACAAAGCTCATCGGTCTGAAAAGCGAGGTGTGCTGTGATTGGCCAGCTATCCAGTGCATTGTGATTGGCCGAATACCTCAAGCATGTGACAGAAATGTTACACCCCTACCATACTGTGATGCCCTGTCAGGCCGGAGCGACGATTCAAAGACATGAAAACCCATTATATATGAGGCATTTGTTGCATCCAGTGAGGACATACTTACGGATTATAATGACTTATACTGTCTTTTTACGCGTTGAGTTGCATCGCAATGCGTAAACATAAATTTACGGCTGAGTGAGCAGAGGCCGGGGACTAGAGTGAGGAACGGCCGGCGGGTTGAGTGAGCGGAGGCCGGCGGCTAGAGTGAGGAACGGCCGGAGGGCTAGAGTGAGCGGCTGCCAGTGGGCTTGAGAATGGTGCGGCCGGCGGATTCGATGAAGGAGCGTCCGACAGGCTTGTGGCAACCACATGTGACGACCCCGGGCTGGACTCCGCTTCATCCACGGTGAAAGCCAATCCAGTGATCCACAGCGCGAAGTTGATGTATTTCCTCAGTGACCAGCCGGATCAGCTTCAGGCATTACGAAGCGATATTGTCCTCTTTTGGAAAGATAAACAAAGTAGTTTCGCTTTCACAACGAAACACAGTGTCTTCCCGATATGGCGGCGGCGGCAACAACAATACTACAGCGAGAATAAAAGTTATGCCTTCTTTCTTTGCGTGAACATTTGGGCGGCGTTATGCAAATCTTCCCACATCGTGATGTAGACATGTGGGGGCGTGTTAGAACGAGCCGTTTTAGGTAGGCGTGGTTGACTCTTAACTTTTATAAAGAATATCTCTTTGGATTTGAGACTTTAGTCTTTGCAACTTTACAGATCTTCTTTATGCACCAAGAGCTTGTAACACTTCAAAGAGAAAGGACAGATTGAAATCGCATCATATGACCCCTTTAAGGCATTATTTCACCTTACCTAAGAGAAAGAAATAAGGGTGTTGCATCTAATCCCTTAAACACTTCCCTTAGATAAGGGAAACCATTAAATGTTTTACAACAGTGACCCAGTAGTTGTAACTGCTGCCAAAAAAAAAACAATAGAAACAGTGGGAAAAAATAACTGAAAAAACTGTATGCACATAATCTCTGACAATAATTTGTCAGTCTCTGACAAAAAGTTGCCCCATGTATCATCACCTTCAGACTCCTTGTAAGTTCTTCTTGGGGCAGACTCACCTATCCTGGCTGGCATCCTTGGTGGTTTAGAGAGTGAAAGTTTTTGCATTCCATGTAGCAAAAAATTATATGGGGAACAAGTAACTTTCATACATGAAAATGACAGAAACCCTAAATGTATCATTATCATTAATGATATTTAATGTATCATTAAATATCAAAATCCTCTCAGATTTGTTAATGGGGATTTTGGGAACAGGTCAAATGCAGATAGAACCTTAGAACAGCCAGTTTGAAGGTTTTGTGGACATATCCTTTAAGTACACTGTAAGTACAGGTAAGTGCATGTACTGTAAAATGCAGTGCAACCCAAATTAATTAAATAATGCATTCACAATGGCACCTCTGACAGTATATTCAGCCTGTTGGAAATCTTGTTGCAAAAATGCATACACTTCTGCTTCATGACCCTCTTCTTCCTCATGCTCACCCTCTTCTTCACAGGCAGAATACATCTTTGTAAGGTTGAAGAGTACCACATGGGCTACAATGATTTTACAAGCCAGCACACAGTTTGCTGTGGAGAAAGTGAAACCTGTGTTTTTTCTGTTTGATCATCCTCTCAGTTATTGATCTTGTGTGCATCAATGCATTGTTGTAGCTTTTCTCCAGGAGTAAAATGACAATCTTCAGTATGAACAATGCTTTAAGATAAATAAGATGTAGTTAATTTAGTGCATGATTGATTTTGTATGCAAGTTTTGGTCCCACTTTATATTAAGTGGCTTTAACTACTATGTACTTACATCAGAAAATAAGTACAATGTACGTATTGTGTTCATATTGTATTGCAAAACACTTTTGCTGCTATTGAGGTGGGATACAGGTAAGGTCAGGGACACATTTGGTGGTATGGGTAGGTTTAAGGTGAGTTAAGGTGTAAGGGATGGATCAACAGTGTAATTATAAATGTAATTACAGAAATTAATTACAGATGTAATTACATGAAGGTATTTTTAAAATATAAGTACAATGTAAAAACATGTATGTACACAATAAGTGCATTGTACCAAATGATTATTTTAAATGTAATATATAGTAGTCCAAAAATAAATAAATGACAATAAATAGGTGGAGCACCACCCCACTTATAAAGTGGGACCCGTTTTCTTTTTTTCACTAAAACATGTGGCACATAATTGCTCATACTACAATGTATCCGTATGCTTGCCAAACTAAAATACACTCACAGCTCTCACTGTGTGCTTAAATTGATCACACATTTGCAAACGATTTACAGTAAGGTTCCATTTGTCAAGCCTTAACAAACGTATTAAATACTGTAACAAATATATTGCTCTTTGTTAGTTAAAGTTATGTAATGGACAAACTAATGTTGACGAATGGGATTTATAATTCCGTGTTACTGCAAATTATTTGGCCCTAAAAAAAAATTTGCCAAAAATTACAACAATAAATACATACTTACAAACCAGTAAAATGCTGCAAATCTTTCTTTTACTCTTACAAATTAATGTACATTGCAACACTTCACACAAGTGAAATGTTTTACT
>NW_015537987.1:188706-191625 GCF_001515605.1 Sinocyclocheilus anshuiensis
GTGAAAGCCGATCCGGTGATCCACAGCGCGAAGTTGATGTATTTCCTCAGTGACCAGCCGGATCAGCTTCAGGCATTACGAAGCGATATTGTCCTCTTTTGGAAAGATAAACAAAGTAGTTTCGCTTTCACAACGAAACACAGTGTCTTCCCGATATGGCGGCGGCGGCAACAACAATACTACAGCGAGAATAAAAGTTATGCCTTCTTTCTTTGCGTGAACATTTGGGCGGCGTTATGCAAATCTTCCCACATCGTGATGTAGACATGTGGGGGCGTGTTAGAACGAGCCGTTTTAGGTAGGCGCGGTTGACTCTTAACTTTTATAAAGAATATCTCTTTGGATTTGAGACTTTAGTCTTTGCAACTTTACAGATCTTCTTTATGCACCAAGAGCTTGTAACACTTCAAAGAGAAAGGACAGATTGAAATCGCATCATATGACCCCTTTAAGGCATTATTTCACCTTACCTAAGAGAAAGAAATAAGGGTGTTGCATCTAATCCCTTAAACACTTCCCTTAGATAAGGGAAACCATTAAATGTTTTACAACAGTGACCCAGTAGTTGTAACTGCTGCCAAAAAAAAAACAATAGAAACAGTGGGAAAAAATAACTGAAAAAACTGTATGCACATAATCTCTGACAATAATTTGTCAGTCTCTGACAAAAAGTTGCCCCATGTATCATCACCTTCAGACTCCTTGTAAGTTCTTCTTGGGGCAGACTCACCTATCCTGGCTGGCATCCTTGGTGGTTTAGAGAGTGAAAGTTTTTGCATTCCATGTAGCAAAAAATTATATGGGGAACAAGTAACTTTCATACATGAAAATGACAGAAACCCTAAATGTATCATTATCATTAATGATATTTAATGTATCATTAAATATCAAAATCCTCTCAGATTTGTTAATGGGGATTTTGGGAACAGGTCAAATGCAGATAGAACCTTAGAACAGCCAGTTTGAAGGTTTTGTGGACATATCCTTTAAGTACACTGTAAGTACAGGTAAGTGCATGTACTGTAAAATGCAGTGCAACCCAAATTAATTAAATAATGCATTCACAATGGCACCTCTGACAGTATATTCAGCCTGTTGGAAATCTTGTTGCAAAAATGCATACACTTCTGCTTCATGACCCTCTTCTTCCTCATGCTCACCCTCTTCTTCACAGGCAGAATACATCTTTGTAAGGTTGAAGAGTACCACATGGGCTACAATGATTTTACAAGCCAGCACACAGTTTGCTGTGGAGAAAGTGAAACCTGTGTTTTTTCTGTTTGATCATCCTCTCAGTTATTGATCTTGTGTGCATCAATGCATTGTTGTAGCTTTTCTCCAGGAGTAAAATGACAATCTTCAGTATGAACAATGCTTTAAGATAAATAAGATGTAGTTAATTTAGTGCATGATTGATTTTGTATGCAAGTTTTGGTCCCACTTTATATTAAGTGGCTTTAACTACTATGTACTTACATCAGAAAATAAGTACAATGTACGTATTGTGTTCATATTGTATTGCAAAACACTTTTGCTGCTATTGAGGTGGGATACAGGTAAGGTCAGGGACACATTTGGTGGTATGGGTAGGTTTAAGGTGAGTTAAGGTGTAAGGGATGGATCAACAGTGTAATTATAAATGTAATTACAGAAATTAATTACAGATGTAATTACATGCAGATAAAACATGTATGTACACAATAAGTGCATTGTACCAAATGATTATTTTAAATGTAATATATAGTAGTCCAAAAATAAATAAATGACAATAAATAGGTGGAGCACCACCCCACTTATAAAGTGGGACCCGTTTTCTTTTTTTCACTAAAACATGTGGCACATAATTGCTCATACTACAATGTATCCGTATGCTTGCCAAACTAAAATACAAAATACACTCTCACTGTGTGCTTAAATTGATCACACATTTGCAAACGATTTACAGTAAGGTTCCATTTGTCATTTGTCAACAAACGTATTAAATACTGTAACAAATATATTGCTCTTTGTTAGTTAAAGTTATGTAATGGACAAACTAATGTTGACGAATGGGATTTATAATTCCGTGTTACTGCAAATTATTTGGCCCTAAAAAAAAATTTGCCAAAAATTACAACAATAAATACATACTTACAAACCAGTAAAATGCTGCAAATCTTTCTTTTACTCTTACAAATTAATGTACATTGCAACACTTCACACAAGTGAAATGTTTTACTGGTCTATTTATTAAAATTATTTTATGTATAATAAAATGTTTAATTGGCTTACATGTTTTTTTTTGTCTATTTTACTCCTTTTAATATTATGTGTGTGTGTGTGTGCGCGCGTTTTTGTGACAAATGAGGACATAAATTTGTATAATGACAAAGGTATGACATAGGTATTACAAGGAGAAGGTGACTTTTCAGGACATTACCCCATGTCCCCACTTTTCAAAACGCTTATAAATCACACAGAATGGAGTGTATTGAAAATCTGAAATAGCACAAAGTTTCCTGTAAGGGGTAGGTTTAGGGGTAGGGTTGGTGTAGGTCAATAGAATATACAGTATAAAAACCATTACGCCTGTGTGTGTGTGTCTGTGTGTTTGTGTGTGAGTGGCTGCATCTGAAATGGCATACTTCCCTACTTTATAGTAGGCAAAAGGCAGTAGGCGAGTGAATAAGTATGTTTGAATCCTTTGATTTGGACATACGTATATATGGACGGTTTCATCGGGCACACGCGCCTGGCCCGAAGTTAACTTCCAGTCTGTGTTTGTTTATCAGTCTGGCTATGGCGCCAGCTACAAACACAGTTAAAGTTAAGGTGATGAGTAGACTGAAGTTGGGCTCAGGTGGTTGTGCTGTGGGATGTGTTTCCCATACATTTATTTATTTGTGGCGCTCGCCACAATATCAAAACTGACCGATTTTC
>NW_015537987.1:192623-198501 GCF_001515605.1 Sinocyclocheilus anshuiensis
GTGAAAGCCGATCCGGTGATCCACAGCGCGAAGTTGATGTATTTCCTCAGTGACCAGCCGGATCAGCTTCAGGCATTACGAAGCGATATTGTCCTCTTTTGGAAAGATAAACAAAGTAGTTTCGCTTTCACAACGAAACACAGTGTCTTCCCGATATGGCGGCGGCGGCAACAACAATACTACAGCGAGAATAAAAGTTATGCCTTCTTTCTTTGCGTGAACATTTGGGCGGCGTTATGCAAATCTTCCCACATCGTGATGTAGACATGTGGGGGCGTGTTAGAACGAGCCGTTTTAGGTAGGCGCGGTTGACTCTTAACTTTTATAAAGAATATCTCTTTGGATTTGAGACTTTAGTCTTTGCAACTTTACAGATCTTCTTTATGCACCAAGAGCTTGTAACACTTCAAAGAGAAAGGACAGATTGAAATCGCATCATATGACCCCTTTAAGGCATTATTTCACCTTACCTAAGAGAAAGAAATAAGGGTGTTGCATCTAATCCCTTAAACACTTCCCTTAGATAAGGGAAACCATTAAATGTTTTACAACAGTGACCCAGTAGTTGTAACTGCTGCCAAAAAAAAAACAATAGAAACAGTGGGAAAAAATAACTGAAAAAACTGTATGCACATAATCTCTGACAATAATTTGTCAGTCTCTGACAAAAAGTTGCCCCATGTATCATCACCTTCAGACTCCTTGTAAGTTCTTCTTGGGGCAGACTCACCTATCCTGGCTGGCATCCTTGGTGGTTTAGAGAGTGAAAGTTTTTGCATTCCATGTAGCAAAAAATTATATGGGGAACAAGTAACTTTCATACATGAAAATGACAGAAACCCTAAATGTATCATTATCATTAATGATATTTAATGTATCATTAAATATCAAAATCCTCTCAGATTTGTTAATGGGGATTTTGGGAACAGGTCAAATGCAGATAGAACCTTAGAACAGCCAGTTTGAAGGTTTTGTGGACATATCCTTTAAGTACACTGTAAGTACAGGTAAGTGCATGTACTGTAAAATGCAGTGCAACCCAAATTAATTAAATAATGCATTCACAATGGCACCTCTGACAGTATATTCAGCCTGTTGGAAATCTTGTTGCAAAAATGCATACACTTCTGCTTCATGACCCTCTTCTTCCTCATGCTCACCCTCTTCTTCACAGGCAGAATACATCTTTGTAAGGTTGAAGAGTACCACATGGGCTACAATGATTTTACAAGCCAGCACACAGTTTGCTGTGGAGAAAGTGAAACCTGTGTTTTTTCTGTTTGATCATCCTCTCAGTTATTGATCTTGTGTGCATCAATGCATTGTTGTAGCTTTTCTCCAGGAGTAAAATGACAATCTTCAGTATGAACAATGCTTTAAGATAAATAAGATGTAGTTAATTTAGTGCATGATTGATTTTGTATGCAAGTTTTGGTCCCACTTTATATTAAGTGGCTTTAACTACTATGTACTTACATCAGAAAATAAGTACAATGTACGTATTGTGTTCATATTGTATTGCAAAACACTTTTGCTGCTATTGAGGTGGGATACAGGTAAGGTCAGGGACACATTTGGTGGTATGGGTAGGTTTAAGGTGAGTTAAGGTGTAAGGGATGGATCAACAGTGTAATTATAAATGTAATTACAGAAATTAATTACAGATGTAATTACATGAAGGTATTTTTAAAATATAAGTACAATGTAAAAACATGTATGTACACAATAAGTGCATTGTACCAAATGATTATTTTAAATGTAATATATAGTAGTCCAAAAATAAATAAATGACAATAAATAGGTGGAGCACCACCCCACTTATAAAGTGGGACCCGTTTTCTTTTTTTCACTAAAACATGTGGCACATAATTGCTCATACTACAATGTATCCGTATGCTTGCCAAACTAAAATACACTCACAGCTCTCACTGTGTGCTTAAATTGATCACACATTTGCAAACGATTTACAGTAAGGTTCCATTTGTCAAGCCTTAACAAACGTATTAAATACTGTAACAAATATATTGCTCTTTGTTAGTTAAAGTTATGTAATGGACAAACTAATGTTGACGAATGGGATTTATAATTCCGTGTTACTGCAAATTATTTGGCCCTAAAAAAAAATTTGCCAAAAATTACAACAATAAATACATACTTACAAACCAGTAAAATGCTGCAAATCTTTCTTTTACTCTTACAAATTAATGTACATTGCAACACTTCACACAAGTGAAATGTTTTACTGGTCTATTTATTAAAATTATTTTATGTATAATAAAATGTTTAATTGGCTTACATGTTTTTTTTTGTCTATTTTACTCCTTTTAATATTATGTGTGTGTGTGTGTGCGCGCGTTTTTGTGACAAATGAGGACATAAATTTGTATAATGACAAAGGTATGACATAGGTATTACAAGGAGAAGGTGACTTTTCAGGACATTACCCCATGTCCCCACTTTTCAAAACGCTTATAAATCACACAGAATGGAGTGTATTGAAAATCTGAAATAGCACAAAGTTTCCTGTAAGGGGTAGGTTTAGGGGTAGGGTTGGTGTAGGTCAATAGAATATACAGTATAAAAACCATTACGCCTGTGTGTGTGTGTCTGTGTGTTTGTGTGTGAGTGGCTGCATCTGAAATGGCATACTTCCCTACTTTATAGTAGGCAAAAGGCAGTAGGCGAGTGAATAAGTATGTTTGAATCCTTTGATTTGGACATACGTATATATGGACGGTTTCATCGGGCACACGCGCCTGGCCCGAAGTTAACTTCCAGTCTGTGTTTGTTTATCATCTGGCTAGTGGCACCGACTACAAACACAGTAAAAGTTAAACAGATGAGTAGACTTAAGTTGGGCTCATGATGTTGTGCTGTGGGATGTGTTTCCCATACATGTATTTACTTGTGGTGACCCGCCACAATATCAAAACTGACCACCACAAATAGATTTTCCAAATGGCTTTGACTTCATTAAATAAACATGGGCACTGCACATTTCAAAATTGAAACGTGGTGAGGGTGTTTTTTATATCACTGTATCTCTGATGGAAACCGACTGTCTTTAGAAAATTTTCTATGTCATTTTCATTTCAACTTGCCTGTAATGCCTGATAAAAGAGCATTTGTGAGCTCAGCTTGTGTACAGCCGCTACCCGGGGAAACCTCTATCTCACCCGCTCTAAAAGCACCTCCTGCTGGCAGAGAATGAATTTGCATTTTCAATAAGCCCGTCTGAATTACTCAGCAAACATATTTTGCTTGTAATCAGAAATAATCTACTCTAGAGTTACTTTGCTGTTGTTATTGATTCTTTGTCTACCATAAGTTAAGTTTGGGCCATAAAAGTGTGCATGCGCAGTAGCGTTTATTTATGTTGTTGCAGTAGAAACCGTCTGTACTTACTTTGCATTCTAATATGCCTACTTACGTACTATATAGTAGGAAAAAAGAGTATGTGAAGAAAAAGTGTGTTCGAAGACGCAGTATTCATAAAAGAGTAAGCAAGAAATCCCCGGATGTCCTACTGCTTCAGCCCAGATTCTGAAGTGTTCATCGATGGACACTTGTATATCCCAGAAGCCCACGGGAGAGGATACATCATCATCGAACTAAAACACAATTACAAACCAAAACACAGTTCCTTGTGTTAGTCCCTAGTAAGCACACATACGTCTCCAAAGTGCATTTACATAAACCATATACATCTTAAAGAAGATTACTAAATGTCTAACATCTGACAAGAAATGAGCACATCATAAGTTATCTATAGCATTTGTCCATTAGTATTGTCAATAAATTGAGGAACAATTGTGTTAGATAAAAAGCGAGTTAACACATCAGCAACTACCTCAACATTTAAATGTAGCATTAAGCAGATAAATCACAGAGGTAACTTGAATCTTGTCTGGATGTTACAGGGACAGATGAGACACGTGTGTTTATCCGGTGAAGAGTGACTGATGAAGGAATGCTGACATCAAGGGCTTTGAGTGAGTACACTACAAAAATGAATAAAACCTCTTTTAAATCTTAAGTTGTAGTTTATTTTAATTATTGCAATTTCAAACAGAGCTATTACAGCACTTTTCTGGTTCTTGATTTCTGTACATTTGCTGCAGAGCTTTTGTGGTGGAGCAGGTGACGGTGGCATTTGTGGAAAAAAAGGAAAACCTGAAACAAAAAATATAAAGTAAGATAATTTTGTTACTTTTAATACAAAAATCAAATGACATTGTGCTGTTAAAATGACTGCTTTTGTATTTTTTTATGCATTTTTGCAGGATCTGAAATGTCTGCAGACTGGTGTGAGCACTGAGGAAAGAGAAATCCACAGCAGCATCCTGGAAATGGTGCAGTGCCATTGATGAGATCACTCCACCTGCCCTTGTTGCCTTATCTGGGCCAGATGTTGCAGTGGTCTCTTCATCCTCAGTGACCCCAGAGCCAGCGAGAACATCTAGAGAAAGACCAAAATACATTGATGATGTGATTTTGGTCAAGTTTGTTCTGCTGGTTTCTGTTCATACAACATTTGTCAATGAAACCTGAGTTTCAGAAGCTTCAAAAGCATCATCAAATAATGTCATAAAGCTTCAGAAAGTCAGGCTCTATTGACTGATATTGTATGAACAGAAATCAGCAGGACAAACTTGAACAAAATCACCATTTGTTCACAAAAAAAAAAAAAAAAAAAAAAAAAAAAAAAAAAAAAAAAAAAATTGTATTTAACAGCGTGGAGGCAAGTAAATAATGACTGAATTGATATATTTGGATGAACTAACCCTTTAAAGCCCCAAATAGAAACTGTATGAAATATGTAAGCATTTAAGAAAATAAAAAGAAATTAACTTTAAGAATTAAGCAGCTTTATCGAGCGTTTGTGCCCATGACACAAAAAAAAAGCATTAACAAAAAAATCACATTTCTGCGTTTGGCAGACACTTTTATCCAAAGTGACTTACAGTGCTCTTATTAGAGGGACCCCCAATCCCCCTGCAGCAACCTGGAGAAAAGAGTCTTGCTTAAGGACACACTGGTGGTGAGGACTGCAGAGATTGAACCAGCAACTTTCTGCTTACCAGTTCAGTGCTTTAGCACACCACACGACAGGAGTAATGTAGCAATAAAAATTTGCATGTAATTGTAAACATATGAAATTACATTTGGCAAGAAATGGAATGCTGACAACATGAGATGTAAAACGTTTTACTGTTTAAATGTTTTAAAGGTAGTCGTGCTCATGGTGTAATGGAAGAGGTCTGACGCAACAGGTTAGTATATCAATCAAGTTTATTTGGTCACAGAGAGTACGGGTGTAGGATCCAGATGATGACATGGTGAGTGTATAGTTCGTAGAACAGTTTAAAGGATATGATGAGTGGAATGATCAGAGTCCTTTCCTTTACAGGAGCTGGAATGCACACACCTCAGCAATCCAGGAACTAGGAGGAACAGGAGACACTTGGAGACACTAGGAGGAACACAGGAGGTAAGTAATGCAGGAAGTATTCAAATGGAAGCAGTAGTAAAGTCAGAGAGTCCTCTACGTGTGTACGAGACCGGACAATGAGGGTGTCTGAGGTGTGTGCTTTTATGACAGGTGCAGGTGCTCAGTACTCGGATGATAGAGATCGTTGTGATTGGGTGGTGGTGGAGCCTGGCCGATATGTTACAGTACCCCCCACGGCCCGCTCCTGAGGGCCGAAAACCCCGACGTTGTGGTGGTCTACCTCTTCCTCGGGGCCCAGTGCGATCTGGATGCGTGGAGTGGAAGGCTTCCAGCAGCGTGGGGTCAAGGATGTCAACTCTGGGAACCCATGAACTTTCCTCTGGCCCATAACCTTCCCAGTCCACAAGGTATTCTCAGAGACCACCA
>NW_015537987.1:198937-201147 GCF_001515605.1 Sinocyclocheilus anshuiensis
ATTCTCTCCGATTCTTCTGGACCTTCCACATGACTGTGAATACGTGACAAGGCGTCTGCTTTGACGTTTCTGGGACCAGGGCGATAAGTAATGGTAAAGTTAAACCGGGTAAAGAATAATGCCCATCGTGCTTGGCGGGGATTCAGACGTTTAGCCTCACGTAGATACTGGAGATTCTTATGGTCGGTCAGTACGGTGAATGGATGGGCTGCCCCCTCCAGCCAATGCCTCCACTCCTCTAAGGCAAGCTTGATGGCAAGTAGTTCTCTGTTAGTAGTTCTCAGTACGATCAATGTTATACCCCAGGAATTGCACCGTGGGTTGGTGGAAGGTGACCTTCCCCTCCAGCCAATGCCTCCACTCCTCTAAGGCAAGCTTGATGGCCAGTAGTTCTCTGTTGCCGATGTCATAATTACGTTCCGCCGGGCTGAGCTTCCGGGAGAAGGCACATGGATGGAGTCTGGCTGGGTTCCCCTGCTGCTGGGACAACACTGCCCCCACTCCTGTAGTGGAGGCGTCAACTTCCACGACGAATGGGAGGTCGGGATCTGGATGGACTAGGAGGGGGGCACTAGTGAAGGCTCTCTTGAGGGAGGAGAAAGCTTCCAAGGCAGAGATTTGGGTTTCCCTCGTAGTAAGCTTGTGAGTGGGCTGGTGATCTTGCTATAGTCTAGAATGAAGTGACGGTAAGAGTTGGCAAATCCGAGGAATCGTTGGAGCTGCTTAACTGTAGTGGGTTCTGGCCAGGAGGTTATAGCTTCCACCTTCCCCTCGTCCATCTGGATAACGGTACAATCAATGTTATACCCCAGGAATTGCACCGTGGGTTGGTGGAAGGTGCACTTTTCAGCCTTGAGGAATAGGTGGTGCTCTGTCAGGCATTGGAGGACCTCCGCAATGTGCTGGCATTGTTCGGCCTGGCTCCGGGAGTAGATGAGGATGTCATCTATGTAGACAATGACGAATCGATGAAGAAACTTCCGGAGCACCTCATGCATGAAATCCTGGAATACGGAGGGGGCGTTGGCAAGTCCATAGGGCATGACCAGATACTCATAGTGGCCAGTGCCTCGGTGAAAAATCTATTCACTGTCGTTTCCTGAACAGAAGGCCATGGAGGACTACATCAAGGAGGCGCTGGGTCAAGGTTACATCCATGTGCTGGCGATGTTCGGCCTGGCTCCGGGAGTAGATGAGGATGTCATCTATGTAGACAATGACGAATCGATGAAGAAACTCCCGGAGCACCTCATGCATGAAATCCTGGAATACGGAGGGGGCGTTGGTAAGTCCATAGGGCATGACCAGATACTCGTAGTGGCCAGTAGGGGTCACAAAGGCAGTCTTCCATTCATCCCCCTCACGTATCCGGATGAGGTTGTAGGCACTGCGGAGGTCCAACTTTGTAAAGATGGTAGCACCATGGAGATGTTCAAGGGCATTTGGGAAGAGGATATCGGAACTTGACAGTGATGTTATTTAGTGCTCGGTAATCTATACAGGGCCTCAAAACTCCGTCCTTCTTGGCCACGAAGAAGCTCGATGCAGCAGGGGAATTAGATGGATGGATGTAACCTTGACCCAACGCCTCCTTGATGTATTCTTCCATGGCCTTCTGTTCAGGAAGCGACAGTGAATAGATCTTTCCGCAAGGCACTGGCTCACCCGGGATGAGATCTATGGCGCAGTCCCATGGCCGATGTGGTGGTAAGCGGGAGGCTTGTTTTGGGCAAAACACGTCGTGGAAGGGGGCATAGCAGGCTGGAATATCTATGGATTGCTTCTCTAGGGGACTTTCAACGGAGGTTGAATTCACGGCAAGGACCTCCGCGAGTTTCTTGGCTGGTGATGGAGTCACGGGGAAGCAGTCTGGGAAGCAATCCTTGCCCCACTTCAGGACTTCTCCCGTCTTCCAAGACAGAATGGGATTGTGCTTTACCAACCACGGGTGGCCTAAGATGATGTCAGCAGTAGACCCCTCCAGAACCAGAAGATGAATGTCCTCAGAATGAAGTAGGCCCAGACGAAGAGTGATGGGTCCCACGCGATAGCGGACATGTCTACGGCATAGTGGTGTTCCAGTTATCGACTGGACTTGGTAAACTGTTTCAGTGGCGGTAGCTTGTAACTTGAGCTGGCGGCAGAGGTCCCGGGAGATGAAGTTTCCTTCTGACCCGGAGTCGATAAGGGCCGATACTGAAATAGAAACA
>NW_015537987.1:201698-206652 GCF_001515605.1 Sinocyclocheilus anshuiensis
AGAAGGACGCGTCGTAGTGAGTCTACGAGCTCCTGAAACGGATCGGGGTGACTCATCTGTGCCGTCGGTGTTGGTCCGGTCTTCTGTAATGGAAGAGGTCTGACGCAACAGGTTAGTATATCAATCAAGTTTATTTGGTCACAGAAAGTACGGGTGTAGGATCCAGGTGATGACACGATGAGTGTATAGTTCGTAGAACAGTTTAAAGGATATGATGAGTGGAATGATCAGAGTCCTTTCCTTTACAGGAGCTGGAATGCACACAGAAGAGCACACACCTCAGCGATCCAGGAACTAGGAGGAACACACCTCAGCGATCCAGGAACTAGGAGGAACAGGAGACACTTGGAGACACTAGGAGGAACACAGGAGGCAAGTAATGCAGGAAGTATTCAAATGGAAGCAGTAGTAAAGTCAGAGAGTCCTCAGGAGGAACACAGGAGGTAAGTAATGCAGGAAGTATTCAAACAGAAGCAGTAGTAAAGTCAGAGAGTCCTCTACACGTGTACGAGACCGGACAATGAGGGTGTCTGAGGTGTGTGCTTTTATGCAGGCTGGTTGATGAGGTGCTTGATTGGTGACAGGTGCAGGTGCTCAGTACTCAGGTGATAGAGATCGTTGTGATTGGGTGGTGTTGGAGCCTGGCCGATCTGTTACACATGGAGAGCAGGCACATGAATGTTTGGAGCAGTCGGAGCGACAGCCAGATAGTCCCATTCATGTTCTCCTTCTCTTGCTTCAAGGTTGTGTGGTTCAGGGGGGCGTCATCATCGTCTTCCTCATCCTCTCCATGCACTCAGGCAAGGACAGCCTCGATGTCCGTTTCCCATCCAGGATCAGATTCCAGTCTGATTGCAGCAACAAGGGATGTGATGGATGGCAAAGACAGGCGAAAGTGTGCACAGTGGTCAGTTGCTTCATCAGATTAAAGCTGCAGAATTGGCACAGCTGAGATGGCAGTAGGATGTGGGTTCACCGTCTGTAAATACATGATTTTTTAGAACAATATGTTTGAAAAAAGCTTTGTTTCATGTGTCGTTGACTTATTTATTTATTACATTGGTTACTTTTATTTATTCTTTTACTCATTTATTCATGTTTCCTGTTGTTGAGAGTAAATAAAACATAATTGTTTTATTAACTTATGCATTAATTCATTACTTGACTGAAAAATGAGATGTATTCACCTTGTTTGCATTTGTCTAGTGTGTCATGCATAGCTGTGGCATATGAAAAAAACAATTACATTTTGCTTGTTTTACTAAAAAAATCGAATTAATTATTGGCATTTATCATTATTGTTCATAAGTGTTGGGGTGGGCTAGCAATGCATTCTGAGGTAATCTTAATTTCTAAGTAGTAATGCTTACATTTTTCGAGTGTAAAATCAACAGTCTTCTCCAAAGATGAGATCTTCAAAGCAACTGATCGATGTCTCCTTTGTGCAGATATTGCAAACATTGTAAACATGGAGGAAAACGTACTAGGTAGGGTTTGTCGTGTTACTGATGCTATGAGGTGTTTGTGCACCTGTCACTTTTCTTTTCATTTTATTATTATTACTGCAGAACTTATAGGGGTTAAAGGTGTTAATATTTTGACTGAAAAACGTTCCTCGGCCAAACCCCATTCCACAGCCATACCTGTCACACACCCAGTTTAAGAGCAGTTTTTTTCCTTCTTGTAATTAGGAGCACATGTCCTCCTAAATAAAAAAATAAAAATAAAAATGAGGAGCACCTTCTGATAAATAAAAAAAAAAATCTGATAAAAAAATTTGCCTTCTTAATATGAGGTGATACTCATAATTCAAAAGTAAACAGTAAATAGTAAAATAAGAACAAATACAGAGTTCTGGCATGAAACTCTAGATGGCACAGTCTGATAAGTCTAGCTCAATCTGTCCTGGTCGACATCATTGTCGCATGGCAGCTGATTAGTTCTCTCCTGTTAAACGTAAATACAGTAAGATTGTTATTCACGCCGGCGCTAATGATGTTCGACTTCACCAGTCGGAGATCACTAAAAATAACATTAAAGAGATGTGTGAACTTGCAAGCATGATGTCAGACACTGTAATATGCTCTGGTCCCCTCCCTGCTTACCGTGGCGATGAGATACATAGCAGACTCTCGTCACTCAATGGCTGGATGTCTAAGTGGTGCCCACAGAATAACATAGGTTTCATAGATAATTGGATGAGTTTTTGGGGCACACAGCCATACCTGTCACACACCCAGTTTAAGAGCAGTTTTTTTTCCTTCTTGTAATTAGGAGCACCTGTCCTCCTAATTAAAAAATAAAAATAAAAATGAGGAGCACCTTCTGATAAATAATAAAAAAAAATCTGATCAAAAATTAGCCTTCTTAATATGAGGTGATACGCATAACTAAAAAAAGACAAGTAAACAGTAAATAATAAAATAGGAACAAATATTTGGGAGGGGGAGTGGGAGAGTCCGTCAGAGGGTCAGAATTCAGTGGTGCGTGAGGCAAAAGAGTTCAGTGGTGCGTGGGGCAAAAGAGTTCAGTGGTGCGTGGGGCAAAAGAGGGGAGGGGAGGGGGGGCAAGGTCGGGAGGGAGTTCAGCTTCCTGACAGCCTGATGGATGAAGCTGTCCTTCAGTCTGCTGCGGGCTTTTCCTCCCGTTTCTAATGACCCCTTTTTTCTTTTCAGTGGACTCCAGCTCCCATAGCAGACATTAACCCAGAAGCCGATTTAAACGTCAGGCTGCCTCTGCTGACAATTGCAGCCCATGCACCTCTTCCTCATAGCTCCCTACTTCATTCAAAATTACGTTGTCTTCCAGATCAAGTTCCGGCTCCCCTCAAGCTTCAAGACGCAGCAGGACGTCAGCAGGCCGTCAGCAAGCCTGGGTCATGCCCCAGACTCGGCTGCTCCTCGCACTGCATTGCCTCACTCCTCTTCTCAACCAATCACTTTGGCGCCTTCAGCTACAGCGCCGCACGCAACGTTGCCCACCGGCATAGCTTCCCAAACTCCTATTCTTCCCTCTCCCTTCCTTCTACCTCCGGCGGCAGACATTAGCGTAAGGCTGCCTCTGCTAGCCATTCAAGCTCAGCCACCTTGCTCTTACCCTTCCGCTACTCCTTTTTCCTATCAATGGCCAGCAGCCCGTCTCAGATTCTTGCAGAAATTCAGAGCACTGGCTCCGGAGGTGGACGCATCGCCAACCCCAGTACCTCACTATTCGCAACTCGTATTCCTATAACATCCCTTAAAACCTCCTCAACGCGTCACTCGGTTCAATCCTCCAAGCAGATTTCACCCAAAACCATCCAATCTTACATTGGAGATGATTTAAAGCTTTCCACCTCTCGTACAACCTGCCATTTCCCGATTTCTCCCTCCTCTCAATCACATCTTTCGTTTCCTACCTTAACACCTGTAAGAACCTCCAAGCCCGGTACAGCCGATAACTTTCGACATTCTTTCTAAATGTATCCACATTCTCCACACAGGGTACCACTCACTTCATACCGCTTGTAGACTCGACGCAATGTTCATACTGGCTTTTTGTGGTTTCCTGAGATGCTTGGAATTCACAATAACTTCTATTCAACCCCAAACTCCATCCAACCGTCTCCGACCTTTCCGTGCTCGACAGCGAAACTATCTCCTATTTCATCAAACAAAGTAAATCAGATCAGGAAAAAGAGGTCACAACGTCTACATTTTTAACCTCCCATCACCAATCCAACCGTATCAGGCCTTTTTTCTTGCCTACAATTCAGAAGCTCTCAGTCTACATCCCCTCTTGACCCTCTTTTGTCGATGACCGTAACCATCACGTCACACGTTTTTGGTTCCAAAAAACATCTATCCAAACGATGTTCAATAAACATCGTCCAACCAGTCATACCCGTAGAAAGATTTTCCAGCCACTCCTTCCAAATCGGGGCAGTAACTACAGCAGCTCAAAAAGGCCTCTCATAGCAGCAGATCCAAGCTCTCGGTCGATGGTCAGCGGATGCCTTCAAGAGTTATATCAGGACCAATAATTTTCACACAAAGAAAGCCCATCTAATTCTGATCAGTTAAATGAAATTTGATGCTGCCGCCGCAGTGCCCTGCTCATTTGATACTTCCGCTGCAGTGCCCGGCTTATTTGATACTGCCGCTGCAGTGCCCCGCTTAATTTGATGCTGCCGCCGCAATGCCGCTCTTAATTTGATGCTGCCGCCGCAATGCCCCGCTCATTTGATACTGCCGCCGCAGTGCCCCGCTCATTTGATACTACCGCTGCAGTGCCTCCATCCGTCGTTTCGAGCCTATTGGCTTATTCAGCATTGGACAGGGCTCCCCCTTCTGGTGCAGCAGAGCTGCAGCTCCCTTTAGTTGTAGTGAGAGCCTTCAATCTGATGCTTTAAACCACGCCACGTATTCAGCTGCAAGAGGGACTCTCCCTTCCGGTGCAGCAGAACCGCAGCTCCCTTCGGACGCAGTGAGAGTCCCTCACCTGGCCTTCCATCGTGCTCCTCAATTGGCGACAGGTAGGGCTTGCCATCCGATGCGGAGAGTCGCAACTCCCGTTCAAGCACCGCACGACCCCTTCCAGTCGCCCTGCCGCCTCCTCGCACAGCCTACTTTTCTTCACGGCACGCATATTTTTGGGGGCTACTTACAATTTTCTCTCTGGCTGCTGTCTCATGCCATTAGCTTCTTTTGGGGAGTTCTCTGGGTTCGGGCTTTAACCCGAGCTCGGAGCCCTCCCTCTGGACAGCACGCCAAATATGCTACTAATTACTCAATCACATTATATGTAGTGCGAACTCGTGAATTAACATTACACATAGTGCACGTCTAATTAGAGTTAAGCCGGTCGGCATGGTAGCCAAGGCTCACATACAGGTGCATCTCAATAAATTAGAATGTCATGGAAAAGTTCATTTATTTCAGTAATTCAACTCAAATTGTGAAACTCGTGTATTAAA
>NW_015537987.1:207011-207321 GCF_001515605.1 Sinocyclocheilus anshuiensis
AACTCGTGTATTAAATAAATTCAGTGCACACAGACTGAAGTAGTTTAAGTCTTTGGTTCTTTTAATTGTGATGATTTTGGCTCACATTTAACAAAAACCCACCAATTCACTATCTCAACAAATTAGAATACTTCATAAGACATTTTTAGTGAATTGTTGGCCTTCTGAAAAGTATGTTCATTTAATGTACATGTACTCAATACTTGGTAGGGGCTCCTTTTGCTTTAATTACTGCCTCAATTCGGCGTGGCATGGAGGTGATCAGTTTGTGGCACTGCTGAGGTGGTATGGAAGCCCAGGTTTCTTTGAC
>NW_015537987.1:207406-207702 GCF_001515605.1 Sinocyclocheilus anshuiensis
TTTGTTAAATGTGAGCCAAAATCATCACAATTAAAAGAACCAAAGACTTAAACTACTTCAGTCTGTGTGCACTGAATATATTTAATACACGAGTTTCACAATTTGAGTTGAATTACTGAAATAAATTAACTTTTACGCGACATTCTAATTTATTGAGATGCACCTGTAGTCCTAGGCCACTATTGTTAAGCCGGTCGGCGTGGTAGCCCATGCACACATAGATAATACATGCAGTTCACATGGCTCTTCGGAGCAGCAGCAGTACAAATGTCTTGGCGATAGATCTGCTTTGTGGG
>NW_015537987.1:207885-222400 GCF_001515605.1 Sinocyclocheilus anshuiensis
GCTGCTGTGGGGGGGGGGGGGTATTCATATGTGTTATATGTGCAGCAGCAGTATTTCTTACATGCTTACATGCATGTTGAGGATGTATTGGCAGTAGCAAGTCTTGGTACTTGCTCTGCAGCAGCAGAGTAGCAGATCTATTCTGCCAAGACCAAATACATTAGCATTGTCATGTACATCACCATGCCAATCCCTCAGAGAGTTATGACAGAAATACAAAATTCTGGCATGAAACTCAAGATAGCCCAGTCCGATAGGTCTAGCTCAATCTGTCCTGGTCGACATCATTGTCACATGGCAGCTGATTGGTTCTCTCCTGTATCGGTAGCCAATGAGCTTACTTCTCAATATTCAAATACCTGGCTGCAGCAGCAGGGTAGCAGATCTATTCTGCCAAGACCAAATACATTAACATTGTCATGTACATTACCATGCCAATCCCTCCGAGAGTTGTCATGACAGAAATAAATTAATGACAATCAATAGCACAAACAAAAACAATAACAAGATACAAATGAAATTGACAGCAGTTATTTTATTTCAGTTAGGTCTAACTATAATATTTTCAACTGTAAAATAGTACTGGGTAGTCTTCACTGTATAATGAAAGACAGTAGCAGGTTTATTTAGGCTGCTGTCTCTTTAAGACCTTATGCACGGATCTAATATACTGTTACACAGGGCTCTATGCTTAATTTTCTTTTTAGGAGTGCTTGTCCTCCTCATTTAAAAAATTTAGGAGCACCTTTTGATCCATAATCAAATTCTGATCAAAAATTTGCCTTCCTAATGATATTTGACTCCTTAAAGTGATTTACAGGGGTGTTTTCTTTTTACCTTTGTAATGGCATTTTTCTAATTGTATTAAAAGTATGTCAAATTCAAATATTTATGTTTAAGCTTTTCAAAATTTCTAATTAAAAACAATATAATAAGTAGAATAAGACAAATAAGTAACCAATCATATGAAATTAGTATTAATAAAAATATTTAATAATTTGTAGCCTACTACAGAGGTAACACAGAAGAACACGAAAGTGGCTTGTAGGTACATTTTCAGACGTTTAATGAGGCTCAGAGTTGGCATGAGTGCAATGAAATTCATGTTGAGATTAATGTTTTAAATATAACATTTTAAATATAGAAATATTAAATGATTTAAATAACTGAAATTATACTTTAAAATGAAACTAAATCTGCCAGCAGGTGACGGCAAGTCACTGATTCTATCACTGAATCATTCATTTAATTTATTTGTTCGAACGGCTGATTCATTCAGGAATAAAGCAAGTGACTGGCTGCGTCCGAAATGGCATACTCAATGAGTAGGTACTTAATTTCAATAAGTAGTTACTTAAAGAGTGCTAAAAGAGTACGTACTCTACAGCCAAATCTCGTTGGCTGCGTCTGAAAACTCTAAAATGCTGCCTTCGGAGGCAGCATTTCAAGGCAGTAAAGCATCAAGGCACGTCCGATTCCAAATTCTGCTTTACTTCCTGTCTCCGGAGGTACCTTCTTCTGATTGAATTTTGAAGGCAGCATAGGTGTATCCTTCACTGCCTTTGATATCCCACAATCCTGTGCATTCCGTTCTGTGACGGTTGAGCAAAAAAATAAAGATGGCGTATGAAAGTTGCATTTGGTCGTCAGGTTGTTTGTAAATGTATATTTCCGACTAACTTTTTGCAATTTTGATGTTATTTCTAGTGAGAAATCGGTATTATAGTAATTCAATATTCGTTTAGTTATCACAAAAACTCGTTCTATTTTGTTGTAGATCATTAAACCGTTACGCTCCCTCAGAAGCCTGTCCAAAATCAGTTTCATGAGGTGCCTTCGTGCAAAAACGCTGCCTGCAAAGTCATTGCCTCATATGGCAGCGAGGCAGCAAGTCAGCTGCCTGAGTTTTTGGATGCAGCCGTTGAGTATGAATGCGATCCGGACATCATCTGCCATGTTGACGTTATCATGTGATCTACGACGTTAACAAGTTCAACAACTTAAAAGACATGACTGACTGCCACAGGTTTAATATCTACTATTTGTAAATGGTTTGATGATGAAATTTGCTCATTTTGTGGTCTTGTTGAAGAAACAGCTGCCCTTTTATTGTGGTTGTAGTATATAACCAATAAATTGTTGATTTAAGTTTTTATATTTTTAACTCTACTAAAATGACCCTGTAGCATCTGCGTAGAATCATGCATGGTCTTTGGGGTTTATGGCTTAAGAGATTTTATCTTCAAGTATCTTCGATTCGCTGTGGACTTCCCTATCTTCAGAAGAACCAGAAGTAAACTTCCAGCTCACTCCTAAATTCCCTTTTGAGCTGATTTAATCCGTAGATATTATTTTTTATTAACGAAAACCCAAAATAGTTATCTCGTGAATATGTTATTAATTTCTTTATTTTATGTGTACAATTGTTCATCTACACGCAAAACTGGCTTAAATCTCCTTTGTTTTCCTCTTTTTCTTGTTGAATTTCTCTCTTGTTTCATCCCTCCGGCTTATAAACAACAACAACAAATGCAATATTTTGATGCATTGATTATATGAATATTATGATTATTCAAAGATATTTAACCTCTTGTCCGAATTTAATGGGAGAAAATTATTGGTCATCCAATCTTTTACTTTTTTAACACACTCTGTTAGCTTAGATAATTTAGAAGTTTCATCTGGTCTTGTTGAGATATATAGTTGAGTATCATCGGCATAACAGTGGAAACTAATCCCGTATTTTTTAATAATATTACCAAGGTAATATATGTATATCGAAAATAGCAGAGGACCTAGGACAGATCCTTGTGGCACTCCATATTTTACTGGTGATAATTGAGATGACTCCCCATTTAAATGAACATTTTAAATTGTAATTTGTTTTTTTCATATGCCATAGCTATGCATGACTTCACACTAGACAAATGCAGCCAAGATGAATACATCTCAATTTTCAGTCAAGTAATAAATGAATGCATATGTTAATGAAACAATTAGGCTGTATTTTATTTACTGACAACAACAGGAAACATGAATAAATGAGTAAAAGAATAAATAAAAGTAACTATCACAATAAATAAATACAAGTCAACAACACATGAAACAAAGCTTTATTCAAACATTGTTCTGACAATCATGTATTTACAGGCGGTGAACCCCCATCCTACTGCCACCTCAACACAGCTGAGCCAGTTTTGCAGTTTTATTCTGATGAAGCAGCTGACCACCGTGTCCACCTTCACCTGTCTCTGCCATACATCACATCCCTCATTGCTGCAGTCAGACTGAATCTGATCATGGATGGGAAAGGGACATCGAGGCTATCATTGTTTGAGTGCACAGAGAGGATGAGGAAGACCATGATGACACCCCTGAACCACACAATCTTGAACAAGAGCAGGAGAACATGTGTGGGCCAATCTGGCTGCTGCTGTGTCTGCTCCAAACATTTGTGTGCCTGCTCTCCATGAGCACCACTACCTGTAAAACTTTTACACAGAGTAAAACGCTTTATATCTCATGTTGTCAGCATTACATTTCTTGCCAAATTTAATTTAATATGTTTACAATTGCATGCTAATTTTTGATATAGCTTCATTACTTTTGTGGTGTAGTGAACTGGACTAGTAAGCAGAAGGTTGTTGGATCGATCTCCACAGCTGTCACAACCGGTCTTTATTCCAGGTTGCTGCAGGGGGATTGAGGGTCCCTGTAATAAGAGCACTGTAAGTCACTTCGGATAAAAGTCTCTGCCAAATAAAATAATGTAAATGTGATTTTTGTAAATGCTTTTTGTGTCTCGGGCACAAACGCTCAATAAAGCTGCTTATTTCTTAGAGTTTATTTCTTCAAGGTACTACTGTAATATAAATGCTTACATATATTTCACACAATTGAAGAGTTCATTTGCAAAAAAACGATAAACGCCACTTTAAAAAAAATGAGCTGATTGCCATGCATTATTCTCCACATATA
This sequence comes from Sinocyclocheilus anshuiensis, assembly GCF_001515605.1. Taxonomy (NCBI): domain Eukaryota; kingdom Metazoa; phylum Chordata; class Actinopteri; order Cypriniformes; family Cyprinidae; genus Sinocyclocheilus; species Sinocyclocheilus anshuiensis. The sequence continues at coordinate 211,864 of NW_015537987.1, forward strand.
GCGCGATCTGAACCCTAAACACGTTTTGTCAAAAAAGCCGGTTTTGTCCACTTTCAAGGCATCGTGAGTTCATGTTTTACAGCAGAAGCCGATAAGCGCCCTTGTTGTTTTTGAACAGAACCCGATAAGTCCATTTTAGGGAATCAGCGCACTGTATTCAGGTCAGGTGACAAGGCTACTTTCACTTTGAAAAGACGTGCTAGCTGAGAGGAGTGGATAATTTCGACGAACTTGATGTACCTGTGAAATCTTCAGGGCGAAAAAGGAAAATAAAAGCTTCAAATGTTTTCACGGAACCTTGCAAAAGCAGTGCGTTACAATGGTGAGGGAAAAGCTCCGTGTATTGTGTGTAATCACATTCATACAGTTTATGATCAACAACAACGTTTGTCAGGCATCTACATTGTCATCTGAGGAGATTACAAAGATTAAACAAGTGTTTTTTTTTAAACACTAAAACATGAAATGTGGAGTTATCTGCTTTTGCCAAAAAACAACTGTTGGAGTTATCTGCTTTTGCTATAAAACAAACATTTAATATGTAAAAAAAAAAACATACTTTCAATGAACTTTAATTTAGTAAATTACCTGTATTTGTTTAAGTTATTACTTAATCAAAACAACCCAACTGCAATTTGATTGAGATTACTTGGAATGCACAATAAAAAAATGTGATTTCTGAAAAAAAAATTAAATAGAGTTATCGGTTTTTGCAAATGAACTCTTCAATTTCAATTTGGGGCTTTAAAGGGTTAGTTCATCTAAACATAAATTCAGTCATTATTTACTCACCTCCATGCTGTTCAATCCTTGTGTGTGTGTGTGTGTGTGTGTGTGTGTGTGTGTGTGTGTGTGTGTTTTTCTGAACACAAAAGGTGATTTTGGTCAAGTTTCTCCTGCTGGTTTGTGTTCGTACAATATCAGTCAATGGAGCTTGACTTTCAGAAGCTTCATGACATTATTTGATGATGCTTTTGAAGCTTCTGAAACTCGGGTTTCATTGACTGATGTTGTATAAACAAAAACCAGCAGAACAATCTTGACCAAAATCACATCCTCAGTGTAAGGATTAGGCTTTTGGTCTTTCTCTAGATGCTCTCGCTGGCTCTGGGGTCACTGAGGATGAAGAGACCAGAGCAACATCCGGCCCAGATGAGAAAACAAGGGCATATGCAGTGATGGAGCATCTCATCCATGGCACTGAACCATTTCCAGGATGCTGCTGTGAACTTCTCCATCCTCAGTGCACACACCAGTCTGCAAACATTTCAGATCCTGCAAAGATGCACAAACACAATACAAAAGCAGTCATTTTAACAGCACAGTGTCATTTGATTTCTGTATTAGAAATAACAAAATTATCTTACTTTATATTTTTGTTTCAGGTTTTCCTCTTTTTTTTTTTTCACAAATGCCGCGGTCACCTGCTCCACCACAAGAGCTCTGCATCAAATATACAGCAATCAAGAATCAGAAAAGTGCTGTAATAGCTCTGTTTGAAATTACAATAATTAAAACGAACCACAAATTAAGATTTAAAAGCCGTTTTATACATTTTTGTAGTGTACTCACTCAAATCCTTTGATGGCAGCATTCCTTCATCAGTCACTCTGCACTGGATAAACACGCATGTGTCTCATCTGTCCATGTAACATCCAGACAATATTCAGATACCTCTGTGATTTATCTGCTCAATGCTACATTTACATGTTGAGGCAGTTGCTGATGTGTTAACTCGCTTTTTATCCAACACAAATGTTCCTCAATTTATCAACAATACTAATGGACAAATAAAATAGATAACGTATGTTTAGTTACGTTAAATTATGTTATGTAGATTTGTTTATTTACATTACTTACATTCATCTAAAGCAGTGTTGACAACACTTAATTCTACATAATGGCACACATCACTCACTCAGATGTCTGTTCATGTTGTGATGTGCTCATCTGCAATTCTTTTAGAACATTTTCCTGTCACATATTAAATGGACATTTAATCGTCTTTAAGATTTACAAGGCAAAGCTCCAGTAAGCACACGTACGTCTCCAAAGTACATTTAAATGTAAATGCACTTTGGAGACATACGTGTGCTTACTGGAGCTTCGCTGTTCCCTATACATAATAAAACGTGTTTTTACAGAACAAAAATCACAAATATACTGTAACGTTACTGTCTAGCATCTTACACCTTAAGCAAATCAACAGTTTACTATACAGTAGCTCAATAAATATGATTTTAACACAGGGAACTGTGTTTTTGATTTATAATACTCACATTTGTAAACACCCTCGTCGCTGTTCTCCATCACGTTCGATGATGATGTATCCGCTCGCGCGGACATCTGGGATAGAAAAATGTCTATCGATGAACACTTCAGAATCTGGGCTGAAGCAGTAGGACATCCGGGGATTTCTCGCCTACTCGTTTATGAATACTGTGGTTTTCTAACATACTTCTCTCTTCACGTACTCTTTTTCCTTACTATATAGTAGGTAAGTAGGCATATTAGAATGCAAATTAAGTATACGTACATCCGAATCTCGCGAGAATTAGTGCAATTTTTGCCAACTCTTTTATGAATAATGAGGATTCAAACATACCTATTCGTTCGCCTACTACTTTCTGCCTACTATATAGCAGGGAAGTATGCCATTTCGGACGCAGCCACTGTCTTTATGAATGGGTAATCATGAATCACTGACTCACTAGATTCATTTAAACACGTACTTTCATTCATGAATGAAATGCCGCTGTGTTTGCTTTTAGAGATGCGCAGCTGTTACTTTATTTGGAACTATTTTCATTGACAAAATGGAACAAAATCAGGCAGTAGTGTTATAGTCAGACAACGTACGTCACTTAATATTAACTACTTGTTTATTGAACTGTTGTATTAAATCAATATCACATTTGCAAACTCCCTTAATAATCTTTAAAAGTTTATTGCGATCTGTGGGCACACAGAAAATGGTCTATAAGAGAATGCGCGAGTGAGTTCTCTTTCACTTCAAATAAACAAGACTCAGAATTCACCTGCGGGAATGAGTAGAATTATTATTAAAGGGGTCATATGATGCGATTTCAATTTTTCCTTTCTCTTTGAAGTGTTACAAGCTCTTGGTGCATAAAGAAGATCTGTAAAGTTGCAAAGACTAAAGTCTCAAATCCAAAGAGATATTCTTTATAAAAGTTAAGAGTCAGCCACGCCTACCTAAAACGGCTCGTTCTAACACGCCCCCACATACCTACGTCACTATCTGGGAAGATTTGCATAACGCCGCCCAAATGTTCACGCAAAGAAAGAAGGCTTAACTTTTATTCTCACTGTAGTATTGTTGCTGCCGCCGCCATGTCGTGAAGGCGCTGTGTGTTTCGTTGTGAAAGCGAAACTACTTTGTTTGGTCTTCCAAAAGAGGACGATATCTCCTTCGTCATGCCTGGAGCTGATCCATAATGTTCTTTTTAGCAACATCATATGACCTCTTTAATACCCGCAATCCCACGCCGAAATTCGATTTCTGCTTTGTGTTTATGGGATCATATTCCCACCAAATGTATTGCAGTCACGGATAAAAAAATAACAAGCGTAAAACCAAAATTTAAAAACGCAAGTAAAATGATATTGCTCAAAATTAAAAAAATGAAAGCAAAGTTTTCAGAATAGCAAACAATGGTCACGGATCAAAAAAAGAATGTGTAAATCAAAAATGTAATAATGCATTTAAAAAAATAAGCACGAATCAAAACTTTAAACAGATTTAAAATCATATTGCACAAAACTGAAATATTAATGCAAAATTATCCGAATTGCACACACAATCATGTTATCCTTGGTTATATTTCTTTGTTTTTTGTGCTTTCAGACATTTTCTGCACATATTTTTATTTTTTGTATGCTTATGCTGTTTTTCCCTTTGCTCTTTATTCCACGTTCTGCGCTTCTTCCAAATGTTGCTGTTAGAGTTTCATGTAAATCAGGGAGGACTAAAACATCATCATTGGTCCACTAGTTCTAGATTGACAGCTCCTCCTCTAGCCAATCAGTCGAAGAGGGGCGGTGACGTCACTCCAACGTGCCTCATTACTGCCAATGCTCAGTGTTCTGTTCACTTATACAGGTGAAAATGGACAACTGTCGGCTGTGACACATCTTTCCATACAGGACACCGTTATATGTGTCTGTCTGTCACTACTGTACACCTACCTTGCGATCCGTTAACGTTAAATGAGCCGTCCTAGCGACCTGTTGAGGTTATATTCACCTGTATTTATTCGCCTCCGGTCACAATCCGAAAGGGATCAGCCACTAAATGCACTGGCCTCGCGAAGTCACTGATGTGCCTGGCTTGCCTTTACCTGACTGATTATAAGTCTTGTTATGGTTATTACTGTTAAGAGAGGATAATATGAGTAAGAGCAGGGGTTTTCAAACTAGGGTCCGTGTCGTGACCCAAAGCCAGGGGGTCCCGCAAAAGATTTTGCTATTCGGTATTTTCCGGACTACACGTTGCATTTTTTATCTTCTGAACGTGCTATGATTTATATTCCAAAGTGACTTATATAATGCATTTAATGTAAAATAAGCAAAATGTAAACAGGTAAAAGCGGGCACTTCAAGGTTTCTATAAATATATTTCTCATTCTGTGTGACAAGTATAACGTTAGACCGTATTGCTGAGTTCCTTTTCAAGGGAACTTCGAACTGTGTCCACTGGGCCGTGGAAACTGAGTTTGGTAGCTGCAGGTGAAAGAAGAATTGTCCTTTCTGATCCATCGTCAAGGACGGCATAAGTATCAAGTGTCTTGTCCTTGTGACGAAGCACCACTCTAACGACCTTTAGCAGTACTTTCCGGCATCCTGCCGATCTATCAAGATACAGGGTCTCAGTTGCTGAATTAACCAGACACAAACTCTCAGTCGTGGGTTTGGAGTTCACTTCATGAAGGATCTGTGTCTGCCTTTACAGATACTGCATGGCTTTTTAAGGGTACACTTGGTCGCATGGTGGGTGCGCCAGCAGCAGTGATTCATCTGTATCCAGTCTGTGATCTGCTGTTTGTTGAAGGACTTTAAAGTAGGGCACTGCCTGAGATAATGGTCATATTTGTCACAATATGGACAGAAGGCTTTGGGCTGCGCTTTATGAATCTCTGAAATGGCTGAAGGTACTGATGCAGGTCCAGTAGGTGGTTTGGTGGGGCTATCATCTGCACCGTGAAGCACAGTAGCTGAACGTCCTGTAGGATTCACTGATTTTACTCGATCAGGCTTCTGCTCTGCCCTCCGCCGTCGGTCATAAATTTGACTTTAGGTGCTCTGACACCAAGCTTCATATTGTAACCATTCAGAGAAATCCAGAAGGTTATACACTGAGCCAGGGTGACAAAACATGTGTCTCCTGAACTCTGACCTCATTTCTGGGGGTAATTTGCTTAGCAACCTTTCCACATGTGAGCCACATCTCAGTTCCGCCTGACCTTCGTGGCCCAGATTCTCCAACATGCCAACCAGGGATCTAATTTGCAGTGCTAACTTGTCAAAGGCTGCCATGTCTCCTCATCGAATGTCGGGTGCATCCATCACCTTAGCTATCCTCCTGAGGGCTAGTTTATAAGGTTGTCCAAACATCTCAGTCAGAGCGGCCATAGTATCCGTTTAAGGAAAAGGTGAGTTCAGATAGGAGTCGGCTACCAGATGGGCTTTGTCTTTCCTCAGATGATCCATCAGTATTTGATAGCGGAAGAGCTCAGTAGCATCAGGAGGTAAAAGGTTCTCGAGAGCAATCTTCAGTCTGGTAAACTCTCTAGGGTCACCTGTGACAAAGCCTGGGATAGTCGATGTAGGACCACGGTAGGTGCTCTCTCGCTCAACTGGATGCAAGATGGAAGCTCTGTGTGTAGGGTTCGAATACCTAGGTCTCTGTGGCTCATCAGGGCGAAGAGGATGGACTGGCTCAATCCTCTGCTCTGCATACCAGCATGGTTTATAGGCGGGGGTGCTATATTCAGGGAGGGGTGAGCAAATCTGCGAGAAGTGACGGGGCTAGATTCCTCTGGATAGCTAGTAGGCAGGAAGTCATGATAAATAGGAGGCTGGACTGACTGTGTAACATCCTGTTTGGCGGGCAGGGAGGTTTGTATATGATCTTGCATTACTTGAAGGTCATTGAGCATTTTTCCCAGGAAATCTACCAATGCATGCTCTCTTGAAGACTCCTCAACATTCCTCTCTGGCAAATTAGGTAGATTAGAACAACCTCTATAGTCCACAGTCTGTTTTGGGGCAGGCAAGGTTTCTTCTCTGGGAAAATGGATCTGAACTCACTGGCGCAGTAACTGTGCTAGCCACCTGCAATAACTGTCTGGAGGTAGATAAGTGGGGAAGTGGCGCTGGAAGAGATACATAGCTTACCATAGGTTGAGAAGGCTGGCGTGATATGTTACAGACAGTTTGTGGAGGCGAGCGAACCTTATTTCCTTCCCAAGGCCGGTGATATGGTGAAGACAGAGCAGGCTGATTAGGGGGCATGGGTGCTCTAGGCTGCATTGGCATTCCAACTTGTCTTCTGTCAATGTAATGCTCCCTGTTGAAAGCAGTTGGCGACCACTCATCCACTACATTCCATGAACACTGACTCACGGGACTGGAAGCTCTGTCCAATGGGGAGGGAGGAATCCTGTTGTCATCTGATGGACCGCCTCTCTGTGATTCCGCTGCAGCAGGTAGCATCACTGACTGACTGCCCTGTTTACGTAGAGTGGCTGTAAGGTCATAACCCTCAAAATAGCTGGGAGGACGCACATGCTGCTGAGGTCTGCCACCATCTGCTTTTTCCCCCATCTGCTTGCATCTTAACATTGATAAATCCTCTTTATCCAAGAGCAATGGCTGAGATCCGGCTCGAAGGACCAACTTTGTTAAGTAGCTAAATTAGGATTGTAGTTCTAAGGGGGTTCTAATGACTCTAGCCTTCCTCTCTGTGTGTCGCGGTAAAACATGCCCCCACCCCGGACTCTATGGCTGGAGCCCTATAAACCACCACCCGCCCCCCAAAAAAATACATGGGGAGAATTACGGACATCTTGGCTGGAACAGGGTCATGAGTGCGCTCTGGAGGTGCGTGCACCGGAGGGCATTTCAGAGGAGCGGGCTCTGGAAGGCGCTTTCGAGGAGCGGGCTCTGGAGGATGCTTTCGAGGAGCGGGCTCTGGAGGGCGCTTTCGGCCTTTTCCTCCTCAGGTTCTCCTTTGATTTGTTGTGAGGTAGGCAGTTGCTGTCAGCTGAGGGCTTGGCTTCGGCGTGGCTGGTGGGCTTGACATCGGTGCGGCCGACGGGCTTGCCACAGGAATGGCCGGCGGGCTTGAGAATGCTGCGGCCGGCAGGCTTAACACAGGAACGGATGACGGTCTTGTTTGCAGAGCGGCCAGCATTTCTGGGCTGAGGACAGAGACGGTGCTGGGAGGAGATGGGTAAACGGAACGTTTGGATGGGTATGTGGAGGGTCCTGGCGAGGGGTGAGCTGGTGAGGCGCGGTGGTTTTCGGGAGGGACTGGATGATGATCGCTCTGAACCTTTCAACTTAGATATTAACTCTATTTAAATACAGTACATAATTAACCAACTCGATGAGGGGAAAACTGTACGTGGGAAGATCGATTACGTCATCATCCAGCCCCAGCCGAAAACAGACACCGAGAGCGTCATCGAACCAGCTCAACTGGTTGGAGAACTCTAGGAACTCCTCTACATACCTCTCCAACTCCCGACCACCCTGCCGCAGACACCAAAGCCTGTCTTCAGCCGTAATCATCTTGTTTGGTCCGGTATTCTGTCACGCTTCACTTGGAGCAAGGGAACGAGGAAACGCAGGAATTGCTCAAAACCAACAGTCTTTTAATGCAACAACACGGAATAACACTCAGGAAGACATTCAATACCGGATGCCGAAGATATGGAAACACAGGGCTTAAATACACAGTAACTAATGGGACACACCTGGGATCAAATGAACTAAACGGGGAACACCTGGAACAAATGAACATAAGAACAGGAACGGGAAGGACCAAATAAGGGCATGGAAACACATGGGGAGCAAAACACACACAAAACACGGAACCGAGTCTGCCAGTCATAGTGTTGGGAAATACTCATGCATAATTTAAATACATAATTGCATGAAATCAAATAAAAAAATAAACATAAAACAAAACAAAACATTTTAGAAGAGAACGCAACATCACGGTTGTGAGCAAAACACACACAAAACATGGAACCGAGTCTGCCAGTCATAGTGTTGGGAAATACTCATGCATAATTTAAATACATAATTGCATGAAATCAAATAAAAAAATAAACATAAAACAAAACAAAACATTTTAGAAGAGAACGCAACATCACGGTTGTCTGAACCAATGAGCATTAACCCGCTGGGGTCCGAGGGTGTTTTGGGCCCTGGAGAAGTTTTGACATGTCCTGACATTTGTGCTTTTTTCAGTTGCTAATAAACATTTTAATGGCTAAGTTTAGTAGCACCATAATCAGCACAAACTGGGCTACAATAATATGTGGGCAGCATGTATGTATGTGATTGTGTTTTTGAGAAAACAACATTTATGCGTGCTTAGTGAAAAACTAAAATTTTAAAGTCACTGAAATAAGGCCATAATACATGTGTATTATGGCCTTATTTCAGTGACTTTAAAATTTTAGCAAAAACTCTAGACTTCAAGATCCAGTTCTCAATAGTCTTGTGAACAAATGTTCTGTATGTACAGAACATTTGTTCACAAGACTATTGAGAACTGGATCTTGAAGTCTAGAGTTTTTGCTTCAGAATGATGTGAAAATCATCTTGTTTACTCACTCACAGAAAACAATATACTGATTTAAATTTTTTAAGACACATTTTGTGTAGAAAAGAAATATGCGAGGGGGCGTGAATGGTCATGGAAAATGCTGTGATTCACACCTGAGAAGACAAAGGCCTGCATAATGAGCTGCATAATGAGCCGCGTTAGTCGACCTCAGAGGGTTAAGAAAGATAGGCATAGCTATACTTTGTGCCACTCTAGGAAACAGTTCCTTTTCAACTGAACACACAAGTGAACATTACATGCCTGGCATTTCCAAGTGTCCTGCCTCTTACCATGCTTTGCTTTGCAAAGCACACAGGTCCGGCGACCAGTAGTGGCATCTGAGGCCTGCTCAGCTCCTGGAACAGGCACATGGTCAACACTGGTCCGTTTTGGTGGTATTTTCTGTGACACACCACAGAGCTCTGCAATTAGTTCTTCCATAAACTCCTTGTGGTTCATGGTGCCATAAAGCTCTTTGTGTACAATAAAAGCATGGATGGCAGCAATGTCCAAGAAGTGTAGAAATAGCTTTCTGTACCACTTCATTGTTTTGTGCTGTGTACTGTAGTACTGTAACAGCTGATCAGACAGGTCAACCATGTGCTGGTTGTAGGCAGTCACAGGTGCAGGACATGGTAAACTCTTTGTCCTCCATCCATTTTGTGTTTTCACCCTCCTCTGCACAGTGTCTCCTGCATAAGCAGCATGGATGGTGGAACAGACAGACACCTCTAGTGTGTCCATCCATTTCACAAACACAAGATGTTTGTCTCTAATCCACCTGATGGAGCCCCTCACAGATTTTTTGGTGAGTGAGTTAGCTGCATTCCGAGGGCAGTCCTTCCTGTTGTCTCTGTAAGTCCCACATGCACCAAACTTCAAAGCAAACAAGTCTGATAGGAGCTTGGGACTAGTGTAAAAATTATCCATGTATACATGGTACCCAGAGCCCAAAACTGTACGGTCTAACAGAGATGTCACAGCATCATATGACAGTCCATGGCCTTTGGGAAAGTTGTTCTTTCCGGTGTACACAGCAAAATCTACAGTATATCCATTTGATGAGTCCGCAAGAACAAACAACTTAAAGCCCCACGTGGTTGGCTTGACTTTCATGTACTGTGTACTGAGTGTGTGTGCTTTGCATGCCACCATTCTTTCATCCACTGCCAAATTTTTTCTTGGATGATAGATGATAGATGATGCATGCCGGATAGTGTCCATGAGGGGTCTGACCCTGAAAAGACGGTCGTGTTCAGCTGTGCCCCTCTTTCTGTCATTGTCCTGGTCTGCATCTGGGTGACTCATGTGCAGATTCCATGAAATGGTGCGGTATCTGTCCCTTGACATGATTGTGGCAGGAAAAGGAACAGAGAAAAGATTGTCCTGCCGCCAGTAGTTTCTGATGGACCTCAACTTCAGCATGGCCATGTAGAAGAGTAGCCCAAAGTAGCAGTACAGCTCACTGATGCTGACGTCTGTCCATTTATATTTATGGCCCTTTGCACGTGCCCTGGCAGCCTGAGCATTGGTGTTTCGACACAGAGTTGACACAGCAGTTTCAGAAAAAAACCTTTTGAATAGACTCATGGGAGTGTGTGCATCACATGGTCTTAGCTGTGGTCCAGGTTCCTGTGCGGGCAGGAATCTCAGAGCCTGTGGAGCCATGTCAACATC
>NW_015537987.1:222715-234359 GCF_001515605.1 Sinocyclocheilus anshuiensis
AATAACTTGAGATACACTTGCGAGTGCAGTTAAACAGTTTATTAGGTTTATGTGGTCACAAGAAAAAAAAGCTTACTTGCTTCCAGTCAGTCAGTACACTGTGGTACATATAGTGGTACAGAAGACACATTCATAGCTATACTTTGTGCCACTCTAGGAAACAGTTCCTTTTCAGCTGAACACACAAGTGAACATCACATGCCTGGCATTTCCAAGGAGTGTCCTGCCTCTTACCATGCTTTGCTTTGCAAAGCACACAGGTCCGGCGACCAGTAGTGGCATCTGAGGCCTGCTCAGCTCCTGGAAAAGGCACATGGTCAGCACTGGTCCGTTTTGGTGGTATTTTCTGTGACACACCACAGAGCTCTGCAATTAGTTCTTCCATAAACTCCTTGTGGTTCATGGTGCCATAAAGCTCTTTGTGTACAATAAAAGCATTGGTGGCAGCAATGTCCAAGAAGTGTAGAAATAGCTTTCTGTACCACTTCATTGTTTTGTGCTGTGTACTGTAGTACTGTAACAGCTGATCAGACAGGTCAACGCCCCCCATGTGCTGGTTGTAGGCAGTCACAGGTGCAGGACATGGAAAACTCTTTGTCCTCCATCCATTTTGTGTTTTCACCCTCCTCTGCACAGTGTCTCCTGTATAAGCAGCATGGATGGTGGAACAGACAGACACCTCTCGTGTGTCCATCCATTTCACAAACACAAGATGTTTGTCTCTAATCCACCTGATGGAGCCCCTCACAGATTTTTTGGTGAGTGAGTTAGCTGCATTCCGAGGGCAGTCCTTCCTGTTGTCTCTGTAAGTCCCACATGCACCAAACTTCAAAGCAAACAAGTCTGATAGGAGCTTGGGACTAGTGTAAAAATTATCCATGTATACATGGTACCCAGAGCCCAAAACTGTACGGTCTAACAGACATGTCACTGCATTATATGACAGTCCATGGCCTGTGGGAAAGTTGTTCTTTGTTCTTTCTGTGTTTTTTGTACACAGCAAAATCTTCTGCAAGATGCCGGTGATGCAGCCGCAGTCCTAAACAAAAAATGAAACTGTTGTTAGCAATTACCAGAAGATGCATAACTGATAATAAATTGCATCACTGATAAGAATGGACGCGCGTATATGTCTGTCGATGGGCCACTTATCGGTGACATTTACAGCTTTCTGATACATTTACACCTCGGACCATCGCTAACGCCAATGGCCGGGTATAACGCATTCAAAACATTTACCACATCAGATATTCGCGAACAAAAGCTAGTTGGTGAACAATTTCACCATTTGGCAAAATATAGTCTAAACAATCCAAAATGTAAAAAAAATAAATAAATACATAAAACCATGGTTAATTTTTGTAAGAGATATATAATATTGTATTTATGTTTATATTGGCCTATAGCATTATATATATTTTATTATATATATTTATCATTTATATAGGCTATATATCATCATTATATATAGTTATATACGCGCTTTGTACAACATTCAAAACTATAAGTGGCCTGTAAGGAGATATTTCATATTTTAACCAATTTTACTCTGAAAAGCTGATTTTACTCTGACAATAGCCTGTTTGGAAATTTCCAAATTTAGATATAAAATAGGCTATAGCTGAGCAACATTTTAAATTATGAAGGTAATAATAAAAGGCTTACTCGTCAGGAATTATATCCTCCGCTGTGTCCAAACGTTCTTCAAAATGCAAACGTTCGTCATCCGAGTCGCGTTCTTCCTCTGAGGAGAAAGTCAACTCTTCGTCGCTGTCCAGAACCATCCGAAGTGCTTCTTCACCCGTGTAGCGTGCCATCATGCAAACGCGCAGAAAACGTAAGTAATTCTATGATGAAGCTTGACGTTTTATGCCATTTCTCGGGGGCGTGTACATGATTGCCTGGCTCGCCTCAGTTAATTTCCATATGAACAGCGCGCTCAGAGCGGGGCGGGATCACATTAGCTATAATGAGGCGATACGGGAGAAACCGGGCCACTCCTAACTTTCTTACGGATTACATAAAAATAAATTATTTGTTTTCGACTTGCATTGGTTAATTTAAAAGTAGACATTTCAAGATTTCTATACATATATTTATCTTGTTTTTGAGGCAAGTATTCGCTGAGATTCGGGTTGTTTTATTTATGTGTCTGTGAAGAGAGGTGACAGAGACAGAGATGGCAGAGAATGGGTCTACACGCTCAAGCGGCATTTAAAGGCCTTTCTATTGTCTACACTGCGATAGCCTACGGCTAAAATTATTGCTCTTGAGGCTCGCGGCCTTCCCTAAGAAGGAGGCCTCGCGTCTAACCCCCGCCATCCCGTTTCTGCGGTTGCTGATGCGCAGCATGAGTGAGCAGATGGCTTTTCCTATCTCTCTCTGCTTGCTACGCTGCACTAATGCAGACACGTTCATTTGAGTTGGCGCTTGTGCTTCCAACTCTTGTTCGTGTACTGTTTTTAGGCATGGACTCTGAGGAGTCCTGCAGCAGATGTTTGTCGTACACAATAGTTTTGGCGCATCATGCTACCAAGCATTAGTTTGCCGACTAATTTCTATTTCTTTCAGCTCCGCTGCTGCATTGAGCTGAAACAAATAAGTGGATGAGTTCACGTATTGAAAGTTTATTTTAGTGAGCCTTCTTATTTAAGCTAAAACGTACTGGCTCAGGCGGTAGAGTGAGCAGATGGGTTTTTCCTATCTTCGCTCTACTCGCGATGCTGTACTAAGGCAGGCACATTCATTTGAATGATGCTTACGCTTTCAACTCTTGAGCTGTGTATTGTTAATAGGTGCGGACTCTGAGGAGTCCCGCAGCAGATGTTTTGTCGTGCACTATGGCTTGGCGCTTCATGCTACCAAGCATTGGTCTGCCCGACTAATATAATATTTCTTTCAGCTCCGCTGCTGCTTTGATCTGGAACAAATGAGTGGGCAAGCTCACATATCTAGAGTAATTCCTATGGCAAGCTGTTTAACGCCTAATGCCATAGTGACTCAGGCTGCAGGCTGAGCAGGGGTTTTCCTGTCTCTCTCTACTTCTGCACTGCATTAATGAAGGCACGTATATTGATTTGGCGCTTACGCTGCAAATCTTGTTCACGTGACTGCTTTTAGGCGCGGACTCTAAATTCTGCAGCTGACATTTTGTCGTGCACTATGGTTTTTGGCGCTTCGTGCTACCAAACACTAGTCTGACCGACTTATAATTATTGTTATTTTTTCAGATCCGCTGCTGCTTGAGATGAAAAAATAAAAAATAAAAATAGTGGACTCTGTTCTATAGAACTGTGTGAATGAGTTCACGTGTAAGAGTATTTTCTTATGGCAAACTATTAATGCTCACCATGGTCAGCCTACTTGATTGATGCGGCGCTTATGCTACTAACACTCGCTTCACATGACTGGCTGCACTATGTGACTACACGCTTCATGCTACCAAGCAGTGATTTGCATGACTAATTATTATGTTCTTGTCAGCTCCGCTGTTGCATTGAGCTGGAACTTTTGCATGAATGTGGGCAACCTATAAGTTTGTTTTCCTCTCTGTCAGCTGTTCCACCACTTGTTGTGTTTCGGATTGATTTTGACTGTTCTCTGCACCTTAGCTTTCAAAGATCGAGAGGATAGCTCTAAGGCCATTGGTGCAGGGTCTATGTCGACATCCAAGCTCCCACTTCTGTAGTTGGCGCTGGCTTGCTTGATTTTAGTATCTTTTTCCTGATTTAGAGGTTTTTCCCGCAACTCGGGTGTTTTGGGGTCTCATGAAGGAGGATCAGTCTGTCGTATGGTTACACCACCCAGCTTCTATGGTGACTACCCATTTGTCACTTCTAATGTGACTAGTTGCGTTGATTTGGATTTGCGTCACCTAACCTTGTGCTTTAGTACCAATTTCATGATGCTGACACAGAGGTTCATCCTGGCTCTATCTGAACCGGAGATTGGTTCGTGACCATTGATCTAGTATGTGTACTAAAATCTGCATCCAGATCGTCAAGAGAAACAGGAAGTTCCTCAGGCTTGCTTTTGGAATAAAGCTTGCCAATACTGTATTCTTCCATTTGAACTGGCCTCGAACGCAAGGTTAAAGTAGACTTCTCTGGCCCTGTTGTGGCTCCAGGGTGTCTGAGTTTCGAGTCACCTTAATGATTGGCTGTTATTAGCTCAATCACATAAGCAGTTTGGAGACGCTGGCAGTGTTCTTGCACTCAAACAGTTCTTACCCCAATTGAGTGGTTGTCACATTTAGGTCAGAATGGCAACACAGCTGTGGTCTTGTACCGGATTTGTACAGGGATGTTCACGCTCTCACCCCCTGTGCAGGTTGGCGAGATGCGTTCTTCTTTGGGTGCAGACCAAGTTACTGTCGGTCAAAACAGTTCACGTTCCAGGTCATCTGAACTCAGGAGCGGATGTTTGGAGGCCGGAGAATGGAGATTGCACCCTCAGGTGGTGAGTCTCATTTGGCAGCGGTCCGGCCGAGTGGAAGTGAACTTGTTTGCTTCAAGCATGACTACACATTGCCCGCTCTGGTTTTTCGCTGTCTCTTCAGTCGCCTCTGGAATGGATGCTCTGGCCCTAGAGTAAAACAGGACCAGTCTTTATGCCTTCCTGCCGATCCGTTTGTTCTTAGTTGTTCTGTTCAGAGTACGGACAGACAGAGTGGAACGTCTGCCGTTGGTGGCCCCGTTCTGGCCCACTCAGACGTGGTTCTCGGAATTAGTCAGTCTGTTAGCCGGTCCTCCTTGGGAGGTTCCCCTCAGACACGACCTGCTGACTCAGGCTCGGGGCATGATTTGCACCCCCATTTGGATTATGGGTGTGGCCCCTGAGCGAAGTGCGTTGATGTGTTCTGGTTTCTCGGCAGAGAGTACCGACACTATTCTTAATTCTAGGGTGTCCTCCATGAGACGCTTGTATGCCCTCACAGGGAAGCTTTTTGCCTCCTGATGTAGGCAACGCAATCTGGATCCAGTCCATTTCCCTGCAGGTTGATACTGAGTTTCTTCAGAGTCGCTTTTCTAAAGGGGTGGCCCCTGCCACTCTTAAGGTTATGTGACAGCCATATCTGCTGAGCATGTACCCATTAGGTGTTTCAGTTGGACGTCACCCTCTGGTTTCCCGTTTCATGCAGGGGTTGATATGGCTTAGGCCTTTCCGCCCGGCATGGATCCCTTCTTGGGATTTATCTATCATTTTGGAAGGCTTGGCAGGCCATCCATTTGAGCCGTTTAAGTCTGAGTCAGATAACTTTGACTCTTAAGACGGTTCTTTTGGTGGCCCTATCCTCTCTTAAGAGAATTGGGAATCTGCAGGCTCTTTCTATCAGCCCATCTTGTATGGACTTTGCCCCAGGGCTGGTTAAAGTCTTACTGTGACCTAGGCTCGAGTACGTTCTTATGTTGCTTCGACTCAGTTTCGCTTTCAGCAAGTGGTTGGAGGCATTCTCCCCTGCTGATGCGGGGTCAGATAGTGATGTACAACTTAGTGTACAACTTAGAGATGATAGTGATGAGTCTTGCCTGGTGAGGGCGTTTGTAGATCCCAGTGGTTTGGATCTGACCAGTTGTTTGTATGTTTGGTGATAAAAAAAAAATATGAGCTGCTGTCACTAAACAGAGAATGTATCATTGGATAGTGAAGGCTATCTCTTGGCTTATGGGGTGCATGGTTTGACTTCACCTCTAGATGTGCATGCTCATTCACGAAAGCAATGGCTTCTTCTCAGGCTCTCTTTAAAGGGTCTTTGTTGGAAGAAATCTGTGCTGCGGCGGGATGGTCCTCTTCCAGCACTTCGTCAAGTATACAGTAAGGTTGGCTCCTGACTCCCGGGTCTTTTCCGCTTGTAGCGTCTGGACCAATCAGACACACCATTTTTCATTTGATTTAACAAATCAATTATTCATTAGATTAACAAATAATCACAGACCTCTCACCCAATAAACATGCTGGGTGCCAGGATGTCTGCGAACGAACAGGCCTCTGATTCCATGGCAACCAATGCTGATATCACTGGTTGTATTGCCCAAAGGAATGCGGATAGAGAAACTCACTCATTTTCCTCATAAGACAGACACATAATGCCAAGAGAAATGGACTCTAATTAATTAATAGGAAAACCTTTCTTTGAATGAACACGCATATCCTTCAGGTCATTGTGTATGTTGTTACTGTCCTTGTATATTGTCTTTTATATTGTATACTGTTTTATGCAGGCTTATGATAGAACCACTCGTTCATGTCATCTTACCTATATGTAATCCTACCATGTTTGGTCTCTATGAATTCATCTTCGGATGATCTAATTGAGAGTGCATATTACATGCTGATACCTATGCAACATATTAGTGTTCTAAGAATCTTTACTAGTTTGTGCATCAACACCCAAGCGAATTACATTTGCAAATTACCATGCCCTCACACAAAGGGTCTTAAAACCCTCCAGTAATTGCAGTCTCCCGCTTGGGATTTATGATTAATTATTCATATTTCCCCTTTGAGCTGATTCGCTACATCTCATTTCTTCTTTTTCTTCTTTGTTCCTTTCTTTTTGGATGTTTGGAATATTGTATCATCTTCTATATATGTATATGTATGTATGTTTCTGTTGTGCAATAATAAAATCTTTGACAAGGTCCGTTTTATATCATCTATTTCCATGTCATTATAATCTTATAGTGACATGTTTATATCATGTTACACAACACATTTTTGTTGATTGTATATACAGCCACTGAAAAAATTAAGAGACTATTTCAAAATTATTTTACGTTTTTCTGAATTTACTATTGATAGGTCTGTGTTTAGGTAAAATTATCGTTTTTGTTTCATTTTGTGAACTACAGAGAATATATCTGCCAATTTTCAAATAAAAATAGAAATTGGAAACTGGAGAAACGGGTCAAAATAAGATGCTCTGTATTTTTTCAGACCTCAAATACTGCAAAGAAAACAAGTTCATTTTCACTTTTAAGCAACAACAGTAATATTTGTACATATATTTAAGAAAAGTTTAAAGATTAAAATTTTATGCAATATTATGAGCACGCATACTGCAAATCTACATTTGAAATAACGAACTTGAGCGCACAAAAGACATGACACTTGAATGGCCCCTTACATTGCATCCAACTCGCCAACTCCGTCCAAGCTCCACGGTTCGTATTTTTATTTTTTATTTTTTAATTTGAACACCTTATGAAAGGATTTTTTGTAAAGTTAAAATCGAATTTACTTTCATCTTGGAAGAGATATTGCGCCTATTAAAACAATATTAGGTGCGTTTGAATTCATGCAGCGCTGCACAGACCGATCGGTGGCTGACTTGAAGCAATGTATGCCAGTTAGAAATTTTGTCCGACTTCAAACGGCGCCGATGCCACGTCGGCATCAAAGTACCGCGATAGCGTTTTGAGAGCAGCCGGCTGACTCAGCTGGCGCAGCTTTTTCAGAGCGACTATAGGAGTGCTGATGACGACACAGCTGTTTCACGATTGGCCAAATTCACCACATGACAACAATGACATGTGTTTCTAACATCTTTAATTCCAATACTGCTCACAAATCTGTTTTTAGAACAGTAAAAGCTTTTTTACTGTAGTCGCAATGTTATATTGAGTTACGTTTATCATAAAACACTGATGAAAGTATATATATCCCCACTTTATTAGTATTTAAATAGTATATATTTACGTTGAACTTTATTCTTGAACAGATGGCGATGTATTAAGCAGTATATAATCAGTATATATCTGTTGCTCATGAAAACGTTTCTGAAACTTCTGTGTATTTGACAAATATTGCATTTAAATCACTTCATCTGTGATAGAGTATGCAAACACCATGCGAGCGTCACTAACGGGAGCAGAAAGTGTCTGGCTTGACGGCTCCGTTTTCAACTCCACCCCAGACTGCAAGCGGCTACTCTTGTTGACTGCCGTCTGTAGCCGTGGTTCAAGTCGAACGCACCTATTGATTTGCTAAGATCAAAAGTGGGAGGGTCACTGCACCCCGAATACAACCTGAAACAAGCCAATTAGAGATCAGCCTCAAGTCACATGTGTTTCAGAAGTTTACAGACCTAATAGACATCCATTAGTCCGGCACCCCGCACACACAAAACAATATTCATGTACTTGGAATCAGCAATAAACAACCGTTCAAGCACCGCCTTATCATTCTTTCTCCAGTCTGTGCAAAAGCATGGCTGGCCTTCAAGGTAGGAGAAAATTGTTTTTCTGCTCGTCACTTCCTTGCATTTAGTTAAAACCCTCATCCGTCCCTCGGGTCATTTTGAAAACTGAATTTCAATAAAATTCTAAAAATCGTGTGTTGATCGTACCGGTCCAAGATTTCTTTACTTTTGTCACACTTGCACCGGGAATACACACACACACACACACACAAAATTGAGTGGATTCGAGGAGTTTAAATGGGTGCAATAAAAAAAGTAACAAAAGTGTCCCTCGCGGGTCATTTTGACCCACATAGGAATGAAACAATGCAGAAAAAAATCACATACACACACACACACACACACACACACAGATGCCAAACACACACATGGTACATACACTCCCATAGAACACATCATAATATGTTTCTACTGGGAAATTACTGTCATTTTTCGATGTTTTTTTTTTTTTGACTTAACAGTTAAATTTGAGTGATATGGTGGAGACCAATGAGTTTATATCATATTTATATTTTAATATATATTTATATATTTATTTATGAAATTGTATGAATATACATATGTTTAGGTTATAATTGAGTTAGAATTATTATTATCTTTTTATTTATTTTTTTTACAAAATATGGATTTTGTCATGTTTCAATATATATTTGAATCTATAAACAACCAAATTGAAGCCTCAAGATCTCATTTCTCATTATGGATTCTCATGTTTCACTTGTTTTGCTCAGTTAAAAATCTCCATAGGATCCTATAGGCCCCTCTAGTGGCTGTAACCATAAAATGCAATTGTATGTCATTTTTCCCCACCAGATGGCATCAGAGAAACCATAAAATACAATTTTATATCATTTTTCCCCACCAGATGGCATCAGAGACACTCAGTGACTCTAAAACAGGACTGAAATTGTCTTTATTTGTTATTTGTTTGTTTTTTTGGCGAAATAATGTACAAAAACTGCTTATTTGCTTATATTTTCTTAAAAATATCCAGAATAAAAGGTAAATATAATAAAAACCACCAAAAAATAATAGAAAAACCTACATAAATATTTAGAAAAAAAGATATAAATGGATCAATATAAGATTTCTGGACCAAACAAAAAATTGTCATATTTAGCCTTCGGGTCATTTTGACCCTGGAAGGACACTTCTGTTATTAGTTCGGGAGGGACGGATGAGTAAACATGTTTATTTGTATTTTCTTAACTTTATGGCAGTCAAGCAGATTTAACCTCTCCCTCCGCCTCTCCATTTTAGGGTCCGGGGTGATGAAGGTGTGGAAAATGTGGCAATTGCAGAAACCATGTTTCGTGTGAAAGGGACCGGAAGAGGAAGCTTCATTGCCGGGAAAAGCGTACATAATCAGAGGTAATAAACAAGTTAAGATGTCACACTATCGTTTAATTTATCATTTTTAATCTATAAATTTTGTGTTCTCTAGAATTGAACGCCTGTGGCGAGACGTCTGGCTCAGCGTAACTCTGTATTACGAAATACTTCACAGCCTTGAGGAAGATGGCTTGTTGGACTTGTCAGATTCCCTTCATGTGTTTTGTGCACATTATGTGTTCCTCCCACGTCTGAAGCGTGACCTCCACACATTTTCTGAAGGCTGGGACAATCATCCGTTACAGTCTGAAAATGGGCTCACCTCTAACCAGCTGTGGATAATGGGACACATGCACAACTCATCTGGTGACGATGAAGAGAATTTTCAGGTTTGTTTTTTTATTGATTTTTTATGCCTTTAGTCATACTGTCAAATTGTGCTTTTGCATGATGCAGGGAGTAATTTGTTTTTATTTCATTTAAGAATTTGGAACTGTTTGGAACAGACTGGGAGACGTTTGATAGTGTGACTGAAGATGATGTTGGAGTTCATGTTCCAGAAATTGAGTGCCCACTCACTCCTGCTCTGATGGAAACAGTAAAATCCATCTTTAATCCTCTTGCAACATCTGACTGTTATGGCAGAGATATTTATATATCTTTGGTTCAATATTTTGAAAGTCTTTAAAATACACAAACACCTGTGTGAGAGCATTGTAAACATTTATTTTACAAATTGTGTACATATTTTGAAAATTGCAGCTGTAACACAAAGCAGCACAATTAATTAATTGTATGACAAGTAATTTGTAAATAAATTAAGAACAGTTAATGAGTTTGTATTGTTTCTTTAACATGAAAATTCTTTGAACAAATATTGTCAAAGGAACAGTTTTACTTGTGCCAATAAACAGCGACTCAAAGAGAAGCTGAAAGTTGCTGTTTCAACATGCTTTCCCATTCAAATACATTTAAAAATTATCAAATGACTCCCCATATGTCATAGCTATTCCCATTATGTTTTTAAATTAATTCAGTGTTTTCAGGTGAGCTGTAGGAAACGTAATTGTGCGAGTATATGCGCTTACAGTTGGAAAACACACAGCATGATTTGTGTCACTGTCGTGATTGAACTTCACAGTGATGTTGAAGTCCTTCTGGTCACTGGGAAGAATAGGCTTATGTCTCTGGCCTGTCATCCACTGCATAACTTTACCAGCAGTCATTTGTTTAGCTTCACCTTCTTAAAAATGGGGAAAAACTTGCAGTGAAATGAAAACAAGATTAACAGAACTTTAAGTATGTTGTGCCATTATAATTATACATACCACAATCCTCAACTTCCTGTAGGAAATCCTGGAAAAAGTTCATTACATTTACTTCTTTGGTGTATTTTGCAGAACCTTTGTCACTAAAGACAGGGTGGCAATTCTCCAGAATGAAGGCTGCATCCATCTTAAATAAAAGAGATAGTGTTAGCATTTCTATATGCATGTCACATTTAACATGTCCTCATTATGAAAACACCATAAGAACCACAATGGTTTACCTTGTCATCTTTTCCCCCTGTGACAAACAGTGGTAGACATAAGTCTGGATGCATTTCCATGACTTTCCGGAGATCGTAGAGCTGCAGGCCTTTTCGCAGTTGATCAAGCATTGGAACAACTCTCATAGTGGTGTGTAAAACAATGGCTCTAGAGGCAATTTAACGGTTTCATCAATAAATAGTTGTTAAAATATTAAAAAATATACAGAGTAACTCAATTTTTATGTACTATGTGATAAACTTGATGCTTTTTGTTATTTACTGTACTACAGTTCATAAGCTTACAAATGCAGTTAAAATTAAAAAACATTTTGTACTCAGAGGAGAATAAAAAGTATAGTGTAGCTGATGATGTTGCTTTTCATGTCAGCAGACATTTTCCAGTGTATCCAGAGCTTAAAATCTCATCTGTAAGCTCACTCGTGTCATCTCAAGTCAAGTCAAGTCAAGTCTGCTTTATTGTCAATTCTTCCACATGTACAGCACCTACACACAGAGAATTGAAATTGCGTTACTCTCAGACCCTTGGTGCATACAGATAACACTAACAGTAGAACATAAAT
>NW_015537987.1:234534-237338 GCF_001515605.1 Sinocyclocheilus anshuiensis
CAGTCAGAAAGTCCAACAGCCAGTTGCACAGCGAAGTGTTGAGCCCCAGCTGGACCAGTTTGTGAATGAGCTGTTGAGGGATGATTGTGTTGAATGCTGAACTGAAGTCTATGAACAGCATTCTGACGTATGAGTCTTTTTTGTCCAGGTGTGTGAGTGCTGAGTGGAGGGTAGTGGCGATGGCGTCATCGGTCGAGCGGTTGGCCCGATATGCAAACTGGAAGGGGTCCAGGGAGGGGGGGAGGGCAGACTTGATGTGGTGCATGACTAGCCGTTCAAAGCACTTCATGAGGATGGGGGTAAGTGCAACTGGACGGTAGTCATTGAAGCAGGATGGAGACGACTTCTTCGGGACTGGAATGATGGTGGTAGCTTCAAAGCATGTGGGGACAACAGCCTGGCTTAGCGAGATGTTGAAAATGTCTGTGAAGACATCAGTGAGTTCCACTGCACAGTCTCTCAGTACCCGCCCAGGAATGTTGTCAGGACCCGGAGCTTTGCGTGCATTGATACTGCTGAGGGATCTCCTCACGCTGTCCGGGGACAGCGTCATCACCTGGTCGCCGGGAGGAGGTGGAGTCTTCTGTGCAGTGCTGCTGTTTTGTGCCTCAAAGCGAGCGAACTAATAAACTATATTAGTTTCTTTTTTTAAATACATCTAACCGGACCATAGAACGGGACTCTCAAAGCCTTGACATCGTATCCGGGAGATAAGTCAGTGAATTCGAGTAAAATCACAGGCTTCGCTTATCCCGTGCGAATGCACCACACGAAATTCAGATGTGGGGGGGTAATTTCAAAATCACACAAGGTGCCCAGATAATACTTACTCCGTGCGAATAGGGCTTTAGTCTACCTTTCGGTGAAGATTTCTTCTGGCACTGCCACTGCTGCATGCCTCTATTGAAGATGTCATTCCGAGAAACGCAGATGGAAAAGGGATTTTGATCAACTTTACTGCTGATCCAATTCAAAATCTCCCCAGAACTTTGTAATAGAAATAAACAGAAAAGAAACATTAAATGTACCATCAAAGCAAAACAAACAGTTTCTTAATATACCATTTTTACCTTTGAAGTGTATTTATTGGGTCACTGAAGTTATCATCATATTCTGCAGTTCTGCACACAGACAAAAATAAAAAGTAAATGCTTTAATATTTCAAATTGCTGGATAGGAAAAGTTTAAATTATTAATATTAGATAAGTGACACTAAACTCTATTTATTAATTTACCGTAATCCACAGTTGGCTGCATGTATCTCAATTACATCCCTGTTAAATGTTTTCTTGCACAGTGGACACTCAGCAGTCTGATGTGACATTAAAATACTGAGTTAAATCATGAACAAACAATTGTTTAGGAACCATACATATATCATAAATTGAAAATGTATATTATTTAATACATAAATAGATCAATAAATATCCTTGAACTATTCCAGGCCGGGGGCTTTTAGTGGTAAAAGCAGTGTTGGGGAAGCTACTCTGAAACTGTAGCTTGACCAGCTACAAGCTACTCGTAAATTACAGTTTTTCTCGATTGCTTAAACACTATCACCAGGCTTTTGAACTAAAATTTCAAAACCATAACGCCATTTATCAAAAAGCACACACATTTCCCTAAACTATAAACACTATTCCCCTTTTTGACACATGAATTTAAGGAATAAAAAATGTGCAAATGTATACACGTTCATTATATGAAAAGTTCCTTGAGGGGGAGGACCACAAGCAACATAACTTATTACTGTTTTTGGTTTTTGTAGTATTGTTTTGAATTTATCTCACCAGTGTGTAAGACTATGTCGTAGTGTGTGTGTTTTTGAGGGCTTGTGTGTGATGTCTGAGGGAAAAGTTTGGTTTTTCAGCAAGAGTGAATGGTTTTGAGTGTAGAGCTTCATTTCGACCTGAAAATAGGATGTTTGGGGAATTGGGTGAGACGTTATGGATTTGTATTACTGTTTTGAGAATATGAGGCATAGTTTCAAGAAATGTGTTTAAGCAATCGAGAAAAACTGTAAAGTAGTTAAGCTACATTCAAGCTACCCTTTTGAAAAAGTAGCTAGCTACATTGCAACTACTTTCAATTTTTTTTAATTGTTATTCTTTTTTTTTTCTTTTTTTACAATTAACATTACAAATAACTAAATAATTATTAATGAAGAATTATAAAGAAGTTATAAGTCAAATATAATGAAGTTATAAGTCAAATATTTGGGGTTTAAACAACATACTGTAATGCAATCATAATTTCAAAGAGTATGGTGAATTCAGGTTGCTTGGGACACTTTTCCAAGCCATTTCAATGACAAAAAGTGTCCCAATCATTTGATTTTGTAAACTATTTGATACACACAATAATAAAATACTGTATAGTTAAATATTTATTTTAGTTATATTAGTATATTGCTACAAACATAACACCAATGTAAGAACAAAATATATGCAACTTAAACTGCATACGGAGGAGACATAAAATAATCAGGTTAAACTCACAGCTCATGCGGTATTTACTGACTGTGAATGGAGACGTCAATCATCAGCTGCGCACGTGCACACTGCGCTTACTACATTTCATAAAACTTATCATTACTCCTTATAATATATCATGTGCTCCGAGATGCAGAAGCAGTGTCTGATTCATGAAAGAACTGATTCTTTTCAGTGAACCCGTTAAATCGGTTCGCAAATCGCACCAAATGATTCATTCACAAATTGGAATGATACGATTGCAGCTGTTCTCGAGTCGACAACTCACTGATTCAAATGATCCGTTTAGTGCGAGTCTCCAGTGAACTGAAT
>NW_015537987.1:237366-237795 GCF_001515605.1 Sinocyclocheilus anshuiensis
TGTCAGTTGTTTGTGAACTAAATCTGCTGTAAAGGGTGATCTGTTTAAGCCCACTGAAATGCTTGAATGCAGACACATTAACATCAGAGTCTCTGTTTTAGGTCAAAAAATATTAAAATAACACAGATTAAATAAAATAACTCATACACCTTCATCTTCCCCGCTGCTGTAACGTTAGCAGTTTTACTAAAATGCTATGCATTTAGCCCTATGTGACGTCTGTTTTTATGTTGTTTGTCAGCACACATAGCCTAAGTTACTATGTATCTGGATCAACTAGCCGAGTAGACAAATATAAATGTTTATTTAAAAAAAATAAAGTTCTAAATATTTTTATTCAACCACCTAGATAAGATTACATCTGAGGGAAAAAGAAAGGATGTTATGTTCAGAACATGGTAACTACAGTAATTATCAAAGTGGGAAGTG
>NW_015537988.1:0-3959 GCF_001515605.1 Sinocyclocheilus anshuiensis
TTCTACAGGGGGCATCTTCTCATAGCCGCTTTTGCGCATCCCCTCAATGTTGGCATAACTCGTATGCTGGAACCGAAGGATGCGTGAGGAAAACGGCCTCTTCCATTCCTTCTCGATCTCTGTATGGAGATCAGGAAGAAAAGGAAGGCTCACCTGAGCTGGAGGGCTATGGTCAGAAAGATAACGCTCATCGAGACAACCTTGCGACGTCACTTTCTTGACCCGCTTCCACGGCAAGTCAAGCCTCGCCGTGGCGCGATCCATAACCTCCAATAGCTCATCATACGCAGGGCAGGAGGATTGGGAGGGCTCAGCCTCAGCCTCTTCGCCCTCCTCAGACATCTCCTGCTCTTCCTGGGCTGAACCCAGCAGAGCACTGGCCCCTGGATCAGATGATGTTGGGGAAATAACATCATCCTACAGCGGCTCACTCTCGTCCACAGCCGACGAGCGCGAGAGGGAAAGCCCCTCTTCAAACTCATCGGCCAGATCCACCTGCCTGCGATCCCCACGAGCTCATTCTCCTCCATGCCTCAGCAGCGGCGGGTCCTGAACCGCGGGGAGCAGACGGCTGCCCCTCTCCTCGAAAAGAGAGACAAATGAAAGCGGAGCTTTTTCATCAAAAAACGCTCAGTTAACGCAGATTGCCCCCTCGAGGACATCGCGTGCGTGCTCTTCGCCCAAACAAAAGACGCAAAGATTATGTGTGTCATCAGGTGTCAAACAACGACGACCGGATGCACACATCTTCTAAACGTCTTGCTAGTGCTCGCCATAATGAAGGAAGAAAGATCGCTCTTACCATGGAATGCACGCTTCAAACAAAACAGTTAATGAAGACGAAGAAGAGAATGACATGTTCTCCCGGTGCCTATTTATACTATAGTCGCACCGGTAGTGACGTCATGGGCTGTCGCTGGCCATCATGTTGTTGGTGTTTTTTGAATGTATGCTTCAGACACGGGTCACAACGAGGAGTTACCCTTAGCGACCCCTAGAGGACGCAGTTCGAAGTTACCTTGAAAGGGAACCTAAATTATATTTAACATGAAAATTCAAGTAATTTCTCTAAAATATATGTTGAGTAATCAGTTATGTACCTTGTGTTTTGTCACATTTTAGTTTTTGTTCAAATGTTTAAAGCATTGTGTTAGCATGATATATTATTTGTGGGTAATATATTACAGTGTTTATTAGCTATGGTTCGTGGAAATTCCAATTTTGAACTTTATCATGTGGCCTATTATATTACCCATATTATTATGGTGGTTATTATCAATAAATTTTAAGGTACAACGCTGATACATAGTTCACTGTGTCAGCTATATTCTAATGTATCTGTAAATGATACGTAAATTACGGCACAAATATCCCGTCATGCCTGCCACATAGGCCAAGTAAATTATTTTACCCATTTTAGTGTAAATTTAATAGATGTTTTACAATGTGTATATCCTACACACAAGTGAGAATAGGCCAGCATAAACTAAACTGTTTGAATCCCTTCACCTGGTGGCATACATGTGGTATTAATACTTACAACGTGCTTCAGTTGTATCCTAATGATATTGCGGTAATCCTCCGTGATCTGGTTTTTATTGTGGCCACTTTCACAGGAAAACGCAAGAGGTAGTATAATAAGCATCAAAACAGAAGTACCAAGACGATGCTGCAAATACAAAAATGCACATGTGTAACGTTGAAAGGTCACAATGGCAAGGTTTCATTCAGTCGTATGCAGGATTTACATAACACTTGGCTATCATGTGTATTGCGTACGCACTTAATAGGCTACATTGCCATTCAAACGGATCAACATGACTCTGAGCTTTCAGGATTACAATTTCCACATGAATAAACCCTCGTGAACATTCACTTTCGTAATAAACACGCTTTCTTGTAAATCACTTACGAGTTTCGTTTTGATTGTTGCTTATAATCACCGGGAATCCCCAAGTAATGATAGCTATAAATACAAGCTTTTCCTGTAGTCGGGCTCAAACAACGCCGTGCCCGGGAAGGTAAGAGTAATGCGTTAATTCAGCTCGTTTCCTTGACTGAGACACTTGTTCATTTTTTGCTTTGCGTAAACTTACCATTGGTCATTTCTGAGCCATAGTCACATGCAGACCGAAGCCGTCACTGCAAACTCGCTTCAAGATGGACAAATGGAAATTCATGTTTTATTATTGATTTTCCACGCGAATAATGCCTGGCGGTCAGTTGTTTTATTGACTCGAAGCTTTATTGACTTTATGTCATTGAAACGCTCATAGTCCATTGGAATGAAACTTCCGTCACTGCTGGATCTCATCGCTTTCGTTTTGCCTCTGCATGACTGGGACTATATCGCTTCAAGCCATGCTCCGTGTGAGTTCGGATTGAGCGGAGAGGACAAGTTACCGAAAGGAGGGGCCTTCCCGGTTTCCACATGACGGCTGGTGACAGCTACAGTCAGTCTGGTTTGATCGCATTATATCGTTGGAGAACGACAAGTGCGTGACTAACTGTATCGTAATTATCTATAGGCGTCTGTGTCAACGACCCATCAAATTTGGTTTCAGTGTTAGGTTCATGTAAGGGGTTTCCAAAAATGTTATTATCCAAATAATACGCAATTAGTGTCAAGTGCAGGATGACAGTGCGGTGTTTTGTTTATCATCTGAATCGGATTCTTGACTGGAAAGGTAGACAGATTCTTAGATTAGGCTCGAAGGGGATAAACGTTTGGGATTCTGAATAATTTTATCGTTTTTGTTTAATACCTGCATTGGTAAGCTATACCGACTATTCATTGCTGAGGTGCCCAAACTTGATTGAGGGAGGGCCATGGGCAAAACGTAAATGTTGCATTATGCTATATTGTATTCAAATGTTTTCAATTTTTCAGTTACTTTTAAATGATTAAAAAGCCTAATTTAAAGTATTAAATTATTATAAAATATTGTCTTTTGGAATGAAATTAAATTCCAGTACATTCCAGTAGGCCTATATTATCTACAAATGTTTTTTATTTTTTGTAAGTTTTATGTATTTTGACCATTTTAATTGTATGCTGCGGTGAACTAGCCTACTTGAATAGTATAAATTACAACGTTCCCACAAATTAAAAAAAAACTTTAAGGGCAGTTAAGGTTTCAGATTATTAAATGTTATTAAATCACAAAACAACATATGCATGAGCAGGCAATAAAAAATGGAATGAAGAAACATGGAATTCAGAAACATAAGCTACTTGATACATGGTGAAACACATTATACGCTTTCACTGACAACTTGATAAATGACCGTTTAACAGATCAGTAATTCTGAACATTCAAATACGAATATATGAAATTAATCAAACATTTGAATGTATTTTAATTAATAATCTGTAAAGCACTATATGTTTGTTACTGTTATTAAAGTTATTATAAAGTGTTATGAGCACAGACGAATGAAAAGCACATACCTAAAAATGACTGCATTGCTTGAATGAATATGAATATTGTTTAAGTTATGTGATGTTTACTCAGTAGTAGGGGTATGCCGGTATCAAATTTTCATGTTGCGATTAATTGCTAATGCTTTTATTACGGTATACAGTATTATCACGATATTGAAATTTTGTTTAAAAAAAAGTACTGTCATAATACAGTATAACAGGTTTAATAACTTTTTTTTCTTATAACAAAAATAACTGAACATTTAAATGCAATAAAGCAATACAGAAAAATGTAATAGGCTTTCTAACAATCTCTATGAAATTTTAAAAAAAGGTTGAAAATAAATAGCCTATGAAGTCTAAATATTTAAGTATTTGTCTCTGCGACGAACATCATAGCAAATACACAAATCTGAATGGCTGTTTAAATAATTTAAACACCTTTCAGAAACAGAAAATAGTGCAGCTGCTTTGTTTACAGGGTTTCCGGGGTAACGGCTGCATTTAAATGAATTATTATTATTATTATTATTTC
>NW_015537988.1:4440-5530 GCF_001515605.1 Sinocyclocheilus anshuiensis
AATGTTCAGAAGAATTTTTCATTGGCAGTTTATGTTAACTAATGAAGCCCTAATGTAAAGTGTGACCGAACAATAAAGAATCAAAACACTTTCAAACAATATCTAGGGCATGTTGTAGTCCAGATTAAAATGTAAAAGAAGTTTGAAAATAAATAGCCTATTAAGTAAATATTTAAGTATTTGGCGCTGTGATGAACATCATAGAAATACACAAATCTGAATGGCTGTTTAAATAATTTAAACACCTTTCAGAAACAGAAAATAGTGCAGCTGCTTTGTTTACAGGGTTTCCGGGGTAACGGCTGCATTTAAATGAATTATTATTATTATTATTAATTTATGTAGTCATTTAGCAGACGCTTTATTATTATTATGATTATTATTTCTGCAGTTTAGCGCCATCTGCTGTCAGAGAGTGAAAGTGCGCTTTCATCCAGAGCGTCTCTCACATGTTCCGCCATGTGCTTCTCGTCCGTGCTTATTTACATCAGAGTGCGCACGCGTCTTTCACGCAGCATACAGCGATGTTGTGCATTTTGACCAGTTGATGGGAAAAGTATTCTTAAAATGCATTCAAAATTCTAAATAATTTGTAATATATAATTATTCACGGTATTTAGAAGTGCCCACGATAAAAATATCGTGCATATTAATTACCGTGATATATCGCATTACCGAATACCGGCACAAGTCTACAGTCAGTAGGTCTAGGCCTTGCTTATTGACTTCTCAAAACTTTGGCTACCATTCTGGCAAGTTTCTCTTAAAATTATGAACAAACATAGTTCTAGTAACATAATAAAATATTTGTTCAGTTATCTGGTTATGAATAGTGTTCTCAAAACATTAGCACAAAAACATTATTTATATATTGTTCAGAGAACTTTTTTTCTGAAACGCTTTAGTTCGATGTTCATCTAAAAATGTTTGAATGTGACTACTTCAGAATGTTCACAGAACATTTAAATGTAACATTCCTATAATGCAAAATGATTAAATGGCATGTTACCAGGGCCGTTTCTAGGCATAGGCGAGCTAGGCGGTAGCCTAGGGCGCCACCAGCTGAAGGGGCGCCAATGAGCGCACGTAC
>NW_015537988.1:5830-11618 GCF_001515605.1 Sinocyclocheilus anshuiensis
TAGGGATTCCGCCTAGGGCGTCAAATTGGCTAGAAACGGCCCTGCATGTTACCTTAACATTTGCACCAAGGAAAAAAAAAAAAACCTTTTTTAAAAACATTTAAAAAAAAACAGGATGTTCTGAATGTTCAGAGAATTTTCATATCTTAATGGGAACATATTTTTATTAACTGAGACTAATCTGTAGCGGAGGATTACACAGTGAAACAAAAGTTGGCTCCCTGTGTGTTCTGGTTAATCAACTTTTAACTTTTTTAACTTTTTAACTTTCAACAAATGTTGAATGCAGTCACATTTGGCAGCGAAATTTCAAACAAGCCCAGTCAACTTTATTTATTAGCTTCTCATAATGTATTCAGCATATTATACTTCAGAAGATCTAAAACAATATTAGCAACAATTGCAGTATAAACTAGCAATAACAAACAACAAAAAGAAAAAAAAAACTAACTACAAAACAATGGCAAAGTTTGCTCCTTTTTTTGTTTGTTTTAAATATTTCAATGTGTTATAAGCCAGAGGAAATAATTTAGCAGCATATCTTTTTTCTATATAACCACAAATCTGTCATGGATGATTTTGGATGCAGCACTCCATAATTTAATCATTCTAAGCTTATCCATGAGGTATTAATTTTGGTATTAAAAATAAGCTTAAAATCAAGTTTAAAATCACATTTTAATAACAGATAAGCATGAATGATTTTATGACTTCCTGGCATTAAAATGCTAATGTTCCTAGAATTCCTAATATGCATTTGAGAAAATAAGAACAGAAAAAAAGAACACAAACAAAGCTACAGTAGCATCTGAGAAGTGTCTCATGTGAAAGCAATCATGAGTCTCACAAGCAGGAAACAATGATGCTGCGTAATTAAAAACATCCATCACCAGCTGTCTGTTTTCACCTGGGTACCTGGATGACTTATCAGACAGGATTGTACATGCTTCTAAAACACAATATGATTCACTGACCAACTATTTCTCCACCTTCGCAGAAACAATGCTGTTTCTTGTTAGACTGCAATCAAAACAAACAAACAAAACAAAAGGAAAGGAATCCTCAAATTTGAAGGTGGTGAAAACACTGTATTTCTTGAGGAATATATATATATATTGACCTTCTCATGTTGCCTGGAAGCACATGATTATTTTTATATAATGTTGTAAAGTGTCCTACATGTTCCAGGTTTCTTGATCACTTAAAGGCACTGGAATATTCAGCGACCTGATTGCAATACCAAAATGCATAGGTGGATCTGAGTTTTGTTTGATTATG
Source organism: Sinocyclocheilus anshuiensis (assembly GCF_001515605.1). NCBI lineage: Eukaryota > Metazoa > Chordata > Actinopteri > Cypriniformes > Cyprinidae > Sinocyclocheilus > Sinocyclocheilus anshuiensis. Next base: position 7,109 of record NW_015537988.1, read on the forward strand.
ATTATAATTTTTATGATGGTTGCACAGTAATAAGATATACAAAATAAAAATGTACAGCATTCATAAATGAAGACAGTACACACACACACACACATAGTAGCTTGTTTTTAAGAACTCAGATTAGATATTACTTCAATGTTTATAGTAAAAACAAAATGTGTGTTATAATGGTTACTTCCATGTTACTCCTCTGACACAACTGAAATGTGTAGCCATAAGTTTGTTTTATCATTATAATACTGTTAATTTATTATAAAGTTAATTTATTATACGGTTCTTTTGTCAATTAATCAATGATAATAATTCAGTGTGGGTTTAAGAAATCACAGCAAAGGCTTTTTAGTATTTATTCAGTTTAATAATACACTCTAAAAAATGCTGGGTTGTTTCAACCCAACTTTGGGTCAAATATGGACTAACCCAACTTTTGGGTTAAAATATTTCATTAAAAAATTTAACCCAACAGTTGGGTTAGTCCATATTTGACCCAAAGTTGGGTTGAAACAACCCAGCATTTTTTAGAGTGTAACTCATCTTTTCATGAATTGCTTTTTGAAATTTCTTTGTTCTTTATTATTGTTCTCATGCATGGGAAAAGTACAGTGGTTTCCCACGGCTTGGGCATTCACAATTTTATGAGAAACATAATTGCGCAAAGTATTAATTCAACTGCCAACAACTGACTCCCAAAAGGCATGTCGTGTGACGCGTGTAGACATATATTGTACATAATTCACAATGTATAATTACACACATTCAACCTTTTTAAAACCATATAGAATTTAGTGGCATGGAACAATACTGATCAATTTTTCTATATCCTGCATGCACAACAAATTAAAGATGGCATATAGCATGCCACATCACATTCACAGGGCTGTTATAGCTAACTAAAACAAAAACCATGAAACAGTTTGTGTTACTTCAAATAAACCTTAACTAAAAATAAAAAACAAACTTATTTACAACTGAAACTTATCAAATTCAAACTAATTCAAAATATTAATAAAAAGTGATACTATAATAACCCTGCCACAACTACTACTGAACTAGCCATTTGTTCTTGCAAAACAGCTTGTATTTTAAAAGCTGAAGATTGAAAAAAATGCACATTTGAAGTACTAACAAGTTCACAAACTGAAACGTTTCCAACCAAATATTTAAACGGTATGAGTCAGTACACAAGCACAGAGGATTCCTTCTGCATTTGGAACTTGACAGCCAAACCACCAATTTCCCTCTCTCTCTCTCTTCGATTGCATTTAAATCTAAAACAACACATTAAGTAAATGTTCAAATTCAACTCCTGTAGTCAATAATTATCATTTGAACAGTTATCTAATTCCATTCAGCATCAGGCCTCTTAAAAAAATTGAAAAAGGCATAGAAATGCTTATTTGTGACAAAAATGGTCAACAGAAGAGTTTGTTTAAATCCGTCTTATGCTCTCAAATATGAGCTAACTATCATTGAACTTATACTCATCATATCTGAAATTAAATGGAAAGTTTGGGTGAGTTTCTGACAGTGAACAAATTAAATAATGCACTTTTGTCTGACAGTCAACTTGAAACAATTACATTTTACATCTGTAATGTGAATCCTTATAGATCAAACAAAATATTACACGATAAAAAAGCAAGGAGGACTGGTTTTAACCATTAGCAATTGATTGAACTGTAAATGTTCAATACTCAAACAGAGCCAGGTGGTTGGACAGAAGGTTTGAAATGCAAGCAATGTATCCTGTATCCTGTTTACAAATTCCACCTGCCTATAATGATAAGGGTTCATGCAGGGTTTTGCACTTCCTTAAGTACCTGAGGTGTAAGTCATAGGTTTGTTTTGGCATCACAAACAGGCACAAAGTAATTCACATAATTGTCTCTGAAAGGCATGGTAGCCTTAAGTGTAATATCCAATTGCCACATACGTACCTCTAGTATACTTGGGCTTATCTTATATTACCTTACTGTAGTTATAATGTACTTTACTGGCATATTGGTTTTACTGATGGTGTCACTATTACTCATCAACACATTTTTGGATTTTCAATATTAATTTAAGACTGTAGGAATGGTTGCTCATAACTTTCTAGTGTCTCCTCCATCATGCATGGTCACCGTGATTTTGCCAAGACATGTTCCTGGATCAACATTACGGTACTATCCAAAAATACAGACTTAACCCAATCCCCACCCCTAAACCTAACCTTACCCATAATTTATTCCTAAAATCAGAGGGAAATGATAGCTGATTAACAAGGGTGTAGAAGCACCTAATCCTGATTGTAAACCTAAAACTGACATGTCCTGAAAAGTTATATCTCAATTCTGATTGGTTGATAGGAATGTTGTTCCAGGATCAACAAGGATGTTGATCCGGGAACATGTTGTACTTGGTGAAATCACGCTCACCATCATGCATGCATTATTTAATTTCTCCCCTGCCCCTCCGGAGGTCTGTGCACACCACTGAGTAAACTAGACATTTGTTTGATCTAAACAGCCTGTTCATCCAAAAAGCTGAAGATGGAAACAATTATACATTTGAAGTATCAACAACTTCACAAACGTTTGAAATGTTTCCAGCCAAATAAAAAAAAATCGCAGTCTGTTCATCCAAAAAAGCTGCAAATAGAAAAGTTATACATCGGAAGTATCAACAAGTTCACGAACTTTTGAAACGTTTTCAGCCAAATATTTAACAGTATCCAAGTCGGTAGTTACACAAACACAGAGGATCCCTTCTGCATTTGGTACTTAACAGAGAAATATTTAAAATGTAAAGTCGGCAACACCAAAGCTCCAAAAGTATCAAAAAAAATTTTTTTTAAAAAGACTGTCGCATCGCAATCGACGTCTTAGGCCTATATGTGAAATTACACTGTTGACAGTTACCACATCTGTAATTCCCATATGGTATTTTGTTCAAAAAATGAGGAGCAGGTTTCAAATCAGCTCTAACTAAAAGATTTCGACGATTAGGTGTTTTCTTGTGCACTAAACGAGGTGGTTTGTCAAAACATGTCTTAAGGTTGGGATCACTCTCTACCATATGCCAGTGCTTCAATAAAACATTATCAATGTCCTTCGACACAGGCGAATATTGGATGTAAGTTAACACGACGGTCAAATGTTTTATGTTTTTTAACGAGACTCTCTTGTTGTGACATCTTTAAAACGACTCGCTGCCGACTGAATCCACTCTTCTCGATATGATCGTTTTCTGAATCTCTGTGATAAAATCACAGATATTCAGAAAACGATCATATCGAGAAGAGTCATATGGGAATTACAGATGTGGTAACTGTCAACAGTGTAATTTCACATATAAGACGTCGACCTTTACACATCCGCACACGGCAAAACAATTTAAAATTCGAGGCACTATTTCATGTAAGACGGCTAATGTCATTTATCTGTTGCGTTGCCCCTGTGGTTTATGTTATATTGGTAAGACTAGCAGACCTCTAAAAACTCGCATCTCTGAACATCGATGTGCAATTAGACATCGCGATCCAAAAAGTCCGGTAGCTCAGCGCTTTGCAGATTCAAGACACTCAGTTTCCACTCTTCAGTACATAGGTAGGCCTATTGAAGTAGTGAAGTGTCCGCGTCGCGGAGGTGATATCAACAAATTGCTTTTACAACGCGAAGCCTTTTGGATTTATACACTAGACACGTTGTCCCCTAGAGGATTAAATGAGGACTTTGATATTCGTCCATTTCTTTAAACACAAGATATCTATTTACATATAATAAACGCTTTGTGGTTATTGATTTGTATTTATGTACTTTTTTTGATACTTTTGGAGCTTTGGTGTTGCTGACTTTACATTTAAAATATTTCCACTTGTTTCTTAGTCGAGCACCCATTTGAGATCGATGTGCGTGCTTTTGCCTGCTCTTCACTATACTTAACAGAGAAACCATTAATTTCCCTTCCTCTTCAATTACATTGCATTTAAGTCTAGAACCACACTTAATGTGCAGATTTAACACCTTCAGTCAATAATCACAATTTAAATCAAACACTTTCCCTGTATTCCCTAACCTGCACTCTAACAAATTCAAACAACAAGGCTGTACTGTGTTTTAATTTGAATGAATTTTCTGTATTGTTTTACCATTTGTTTTAGGGTTGAAGGAAATGTCTGTAAACATGGAATGTGTGTATGTGTGTGTGTGTGTGTGTGTGTGTTCAGGTATGCCCTACATTGTGGGGACAAAATGTTCCCACAAAGACAGCAATATCCACAATCCTTGTCTTTGTTTTGGTCTCAATTAGGACACAAGCTTATGAATGGAATGTTGGAATGACCATATTAAAAAGACCAGACATCATACACTGGTGATTTTACAAAAAAATATTTGACCACAGAATGTCACCATTGACCAATCAGAAACATTAACTTGTGGGATCTAACCACAGTTTTGTCATTGGCTCGCCGTTTGTCTGACCGCAAAGAACTAGGTTTTTCCTGATGTCACTGACCAGGGGAGTAGAT
>NW_015537988.1:12165-17879 GCF_001515605.1 Sinocyclocheilus anshuiensis
ATTCGTCCCCCGCACTTTTTCGGGCAAGTGTGTTCGCATAGAGGTTTTCAAGAGCCGGTGTGAATAAATATAGATTTCAATTCAAAGAGACAGGATAGTCTGTGCACGATCTGATGTTTTATTCGGACCCAGAATGAGGCGAGATGAACATCGCGGAGCGCTAAACACTCATGCAGTGTATGTTTCATTCATACTCGAAAGTTCATGGATGAGGGATTCTTCAAGAGCGGTGAGGATTTGTCAAATAGCTTGGTATATATTTTAGTATTGTTCCTAATTTCTTAGTTTTGCACTAATGTTGCTGAAATATAGACTATAGTGACAATAGACTATAGTGAAAAATCTAATAAGTTCATTAAACCCTCAACATGGATTCAATTCCATTTTGAACCAGAAGAGATGCATAAATATTTCTAAAAATCCACTGTTTTTAGTATAGGAGCCAAAATTTTGAAATGTCGATTTTGAATTTTTTTTATTTATTTATTTATTTTTTTTAAATATATATATATATAACATTTCTGTCCCCCTCACTTCTGAAATGATGGCTACGCCCCTGTCACTGACTCTCTTGAAGAATTTGTAGAGGAAGCTTGTAATGAACGATTTGCCAGTTGAACAAAAATAACATTAACGCCCTGCTGTCCTTTCATGGGGACTGGAATGTTAAATTTCCGGGATGTCGGTGTGAAGGGTGAAGAGAGTGGAACCCGCCAGGGGAGCGTCACCACTTGTTTATCCTAGCGACTTTACTAGACCAGACGTGATGTATTTGGCCCCAGCTTCTTCAAGGTAGAAGTTCTCCGAGCTCTAGTTAGATCAGGAAACTTACCCAAACATACAGTAGTGATAAATACATTCTCACAGTCAGAGGTTCAAAACAATGTTCTTCTTTAGTCTCTGAGTGCTTAAAACTGTGGACTGGTCACACAAAGAAGGGACTGTGACTGGTCAGCAGGAGGGTTAAAAATATATTTTTTGTTGCAAGACATAAGAACATAGAGAAACAACACATTCAAAGATAAAGGCTCCTAATGCTTAACCTGCTTCATTATCATAAAATAACAGAATTTATTAAAATCATTTCTGTCATGACGACTCTCTGAAGATTTAAGACATACTGCTGCTGCATATAATAAGTATATAATAACTAGAAGCAGATCTTTACAGGTGGGGCTGGGGAAGGTGGAGGGTTTCAGAGCGCTTTGAACTGCTCTAGTGAATGCTAACCAGCCATTTAAATGTAAAGCAGCAAGTTCATTGGCTGTGTACACAACATCAACCAATCGGCTTGTGCCAAGTAGTTTAACGCTGTGAATATTATCAGTTTGCGTTAAGGACCCATTAGCCTGCGCCATCTAGAGTTTCATGACAGAACTTGGCATTTGTAATTCTGAGAAGGATAAATATTCACTCTAAAAAATGCTGGGATGTTTCAACCCAACTTTGGGTCAAATATGGACTAACCCAACTTTTGGGTTAAAAATTTAATGTAAAAATTTAACCCAACAGTTGGGTTAGTCCATATTTGACCCAAAGTTGGGTTGAAACAACCCAGCATTTTTTTTAGAGTGTAATTAATAACTGATCAGCACCACTCAAAACGATATAATGAAAGGGAAGGGGAGCGCCAGAATCCACTCCAAAGACCAGTTTTATACAAATGTGCAAGCAGATAAGAGAAGCAACAGTTAACAGTCATCCACATGACATACATAAGCATATGAGGATCAATCCCAACAATCCCCTGAACGCATATAGCACATATTCCCATTTCCATGATTACTACTTTAAAGGCCTCAACAAACTCTTCCCAAGCTTCCTCTACAAATTCTTCAAAAGAGTTGGTGAAAAATCTAACCTATGGTAAAAGCAGGAAAACGTTGTGTTTTTTTTTGTGAGCATTCAAATTAATTTGCCTTCAGTTCGCCGGAGTTTGCATTGAAATTGTACTGGTTATTTACTTTTTAATTTGTGTTATGTTTGGAGTTTTGTTGGAAGGATTTGAATGTTACTTCCTTATTCTGTTATTGTTAATTTTTCATTAATAATTGTGCTTTATTTTATCTTGATGTCAGAAGTCAAGTTTTTTTTCTATGTTGACGATATAAAAAGGTAGTCATTTTATTGAATATTGAAATAAAATAATAGTTTTATCCAATGTACAACAGTAGTTATTGCAGTTGGTTTAAGAGGCAAATTTGGCCCTTTTTTCTTCTCCACAGTATTGCTCTACTCCTTTAGTACTGTCCATTATGTTTAGGCCACACAAACATCCAAGCTAAAGCTTGTGCAGATGGTTGTTTGGGTGAGACATACATGGAAAACCATTAGATCGGATCCACACAGATTTAAATATTCACGTGTCAAATATTCATAGCATGCAAATACATCTTAGGGTTGAAGGAAACGTCTGTAAACTTAACAGAAAAGGTACTGGTGATTTTGTGGCAGAACATTGTTTAGTATTATTACTATTATTATTATTACTACTACAGTGTGAGCTGTAAAAATTGAATGTAACACAGGGGTTTAGGCAGATAAATAATCGGAGGAAAACTGTAGTTAGATCCCACAAGTTAATGATTCTTATTGGTCAGTCATGACGTGGTCAAATTGTTATTTTTGTTATTGCTGAATAGTGTTTGAACTTTGTTCTTCTGCATCATATTCTTCATGCAATTTGTTTGAGCTGTGCTCTCTACTGTACAGACGTGAATCTACATTTCCTTCTGCCTGATACTTGTTCATTTCACTTTTGGTGCGAAAGGGCTTTTATATTTGTAAAAGAAGAACTTTTTTATATTAAAAACATACAAGCAAGCCCTGCCCAGATTTTAAAAGTAACATAACGCATGACTTTCCATAAACAGTAACTGAGTAACGGAATTAAAAGTAAAAGTTGCTTTTAGAGAGTAACTCAGTATTGTAATGCACTACTTTTAAAAGTAACTTTCCCCAACACTGGACATGTCACTCTTCTCTGAATGGAACACTGGAATATTCATTAATTATTCTGCTGTTCAAATCAAGAAGGAAGAAGTCTCCACACCCTTCAGCTGTGATTCACATACAGGACACACACACCCATCCCCTCACACAGATAGCGCAATTCATTCATCTGGTAGTTTTTATGATTTAATGGTATCTTGCGGCTTACAAATCAGTGCACATAGTTGAGGGTGTAGTCACCTAGTGTTACTTTTCTGAATTGTACATTGTGTTACTCTCTTTTACATCATTGTAAAGTCTGGTTCAGTACATTTTCTGATGCAATGAAACAACTTTGCTGTTACAATATTATGCTAATACTTAAACCATGAAAGGGAAACTTTCACATGCTGCAGATGAATGTTGAATACCCTCCCATGACTCTCTGAGGCACTTTTAAATCCTGCCAGCTCAAATTCCCAGCCAAACAGACAGAGGAGTCAAAGAAATACATGTAATTCTGTCAACCAAATCTGCAACTTTCCTGCCCAGACAAGTGTGAAAAAGTAGAGGTTGATAAAAGAGAAACCAAACCAATTCCTGTAAACTCTGCAATGAAAACAGCTTGTATCATAGCATTTTATACAATATGCATTTCACAAGACAAATAATGTATGTGATGTATCTGCATTTGTTCTAAATGTTGTAATGTATTATTTAAAAAATAATGATTAACAACATTTTAATTAAAAATCAATTCAGGTGTTTGTTTGTTTTTCTGTGCAAATTATTTCTTCTGCAGGGCACCCCTAAAAACTTTTGAATACAATTAGCTCATTTAGAAACTGAACAGAAGTAAGTAAATTACAGCATTAAGTGTGCATATATACTATGTCACAGACTTCGTCATGAAAAAGAGGCTTACAGATTCCTTAAATATGTTGGGAATCTAATTAAGATCTATTGGTACATTTTAAGGAGTTATTTTGGCATTTTGCCTCATAAGCAAATATTTATCAAGTTGTCTCCATGATTTTGACATTTAGTGGTACAAAGTGTGATGCCTGTTGAAAGAAGCAAAGTGTTCGGCAGTTATGATTCATTGTTTGGAAGCTTTGGAAACATTACATGATTATACCAATGCATGATTTACAACCTGACTCTGGTCATGCTATAAAAAAATATGACTGTGTGTGTGAAGTATGATGGTTATTATAGGAGGTTTATTATTTTTTTATAATGTATTACTTTATAAAACATTATACATTATATAAAAGGGAGACATTTTTCTTTTTCTTCCTTTCTTTCGCCACTTTTTTTCTGTAGGAATTACTAAAGTACTAATGCTAAGTTATCTCAGTCATTCTATATTCAGCCCTAACAGCTCTAATATATAAAGTAAATAATACCAACAGCATATTTAGCAAAACATTTTAAGCAGAATCTTTTCAATGAACCGAATGAATGGAACTGAATTGAACTGCAGCGGATCTTGATTAAACACTTTATGAAAAGGATTTGACTAATGGAGCAACAAGTTATTAACATTGCGAAAAACATATGGATTTTGTTCAATAAACAATAAGTTAATGTTGAGTTACATTTAAACAAGACTGTTACTTTATTTATTTTTGTCTCAACAACAAAAACAGATCCAAACAAAGTTAAGTCTGAATCAACCAAGCTACACACAGTAGTGGTGTTTCAACTTGAATGAATTAGTGTTATTGAACGAATTCGTTGAGTTATTCAATGACTCATAAACATCGAAACGACCTGCAGAAAGAGCATGCTAGTACAAAATATTAACATGGTTTTAATAACATTTACATTGAGGGATGTGTCAATACAGAAAATCTTTTTGTCTGAAATTTACCCAAACTATCCAGCATTTACTTGTGCTGTACTAATTGTAATATCAGACCTTTGTTTTTTAAAAGGGATGGTTCACCAAAAAATTAAAATTCTCTCATCATTTACTCACTCTGTTTTTCAAACCTGTATGAATTTATTTCTTCTACCTAACACAAAAGAAGATATTTTGAAGAATGTGGGTAACCAAACAGATGACGGTCCACATTATGGAAAAAAACACTGGAAGTCATGGCTACCATCAGCTGTTTGGATGAGTAAATGATGACAGTTTTCATTTTTGGGTGAACTATTCCTTTAGAAATATTGTTTTACTGTTCTAGCCCTTTTTTGTTGTTGTTCCTGTGCTGATCATCAAAACAAAATTTACCATCTCTCTGGAGAGCTGAGTAAATTATTCATCATTTTATTAATCAGAGCCCTACTGGGAAGTTGTATTGCTTCATCAAGAACGTCAGTCTATTTCTGTTTATTCAGCAAAATATATCTACTTATCGTAACCTTGTCATTGTCAGAGTCCACCCAAACTGATTCATATCCAGAGTGGAACCACTGACCAGTGATCAGGCGTTGCACAGCCAGCGTTGTTTACCTGAACTCAGGGGCGTAGCCATCATTTCAGAAGTGAGGGGGACAGAAATTTAATAAGTCAGTTTTGGACTTTCTGTGGCGAAGCGCCCTCCGGCTTCCAGTATGAATGAACATTACAATATAACATTTTTGTAATATATATAACCTACCAGTCAAAAGTTTTTGAACAATAAGATTTGTAATGTTTTTAAAGAAGTCTCTTATGTTCACCAAGCCTGCATTTATTTGATCCTATACAGCAAAAGCAGTAATGTTGTGAAATATTTTTACTATTTAAAATAACTATTTTCTATGTGAATATATTTTAAAATGTAATTTAT
>NW_015537988.1:17906-22156 GCF_001515605.1 Sinocyclocheilus anshuiensis
CACACATATATATATATATATATATATATATATATATATATATATATATATACATACATACTTTTTACATATATACATACATACTTTTTTATCACGTAATAAGGCAGAATAGTTTCTATACTGTAATGAATGCTATCAATTAGCACTGCATTGTTCATATACTTTATTTATTACCTGGAGATGACTTGAAAAACACAAAGGGGGGTGGGGGTCACGTCCCCCGCGTGATCTACGCCCCTGCCTGAACTGCTGTAAACTGCTGACGGTCAACAAATGACACCCTGTGGCAGCTTCATGCTTCCACAACAACCAAAAGATGGCGCTTTTGTCTGACAGTGTGAAGCTTCACAAATAACCTACTTAATACTATATCTAACCTATAAAGAAGTGCTAACCTGCATGACAAAGAAATATACAGATAGAAGTTCTATGTTTTCAATAGGCTACCTACAAGACAGGGCGATCACTTGGACTTGCTGTATTGATCAATGTGAATAGTCATCAGAATACTGGGTACACAGAGAGAGAACACCGGGGCTAGTTGTCACACTTTTCACTCCAGTTAACATTTTTCAGTGAAGGTTTACATTTGTCAATTTATGTATAAGGCAGTGAGGCTAATGGGGCACGTTCACATTCATAATGAGAACATGATATTAAATTATCACTACAGTGTTTTCTAACAGAACAAAGACTTCTAACCGTGTAGTAATGGGTGTGAAGCACAAAAGACGCCACTCTGCTCCAAAAGAATGATGTCACCTGAACTCAAAGGACCTCGATGCGCATGCGCATGCGCATGCGCTTTTACTGTATCCCTTGTGACAGCAAGCACGTGCATATATGCACGACCAAAATATGCAGGGACGCCAGGAACGCGATTTATATAGAGGGGGCCCGAGCCAATATACTGTCCAGGGGTCCGAGAAACTCCTCTGAAATTATACTAGGCTATAACACAATTGTTGTCAATTTATAATCAGGATCAAATTTGTCAGAAAGATGTTCAAAATAGATTGTGATTTCATTATCTAGCATGTATCGGATCTAGATAATCCTTTGTGGATTTGAAGTGTGTTTTTAGATTTAGTTAGCCTATATTTTAGGCTATATTAGGCTACATTGCAAAACGAACGTACAAAATTGACGCACAAAATAAATATAACACATAAAGTAAAGTAAAAGAAATATTAACCAAAACAACTCTCAGGGCTACTCAGCGGTATCAAAATTAATAAGCACTGAAAATGTTGCTAATAATTTAAACAATGTACTACAATCATAAAACACAATTCTTTAGTCTAAATTAGCAATAAATCAAATTCATACGCTTCATTAAATGTGTTACAAAAGAAGGGTATTAGTTAAAATAATTTATGCCGAATAAAGGACAGGCGTGTAAAATATGTTCATGTAGCCTACTGCCAGAAGATGGTGCTCTATGAATGAATTCAGCGTTAAAGCTGGGTGTGTGTGTGTGTGTGTGTGTGTGTGTGTGTGGATGAAGGCTTGTGATAGAGAAAAGGCAGCATCACCGCGCGCTTTGCCTCCGCGCGAGCCGCAGCGATTCGCTCCTTCAGCAGCCGATGCTTGTCCCTCACTGTCAAAATTCAGAGAACAGTTCGTTTCCTTAAATAACCTCAGCAGAGCATGAACGTAGGATTCTTATCCAGCTGAGTTACGGATTTAAAGCGGAGAGAGGAGAGCGTTTGTTCCCTGGACATCATTTGGTGAGTGTACAATGTCATTCCATCGCACTTAGTGTTTGTTTGCGGGGTAATGCACTATTTCAGGTTAGCTCAGTTCTATTAAAGATGTCTGTTATTTTGGTTAAGATGGAGGAAAGTAGCACAAAATTCAATTCCAACAAACCTGCCTCAATGTGCTGAATAAAGAGAGAGAAAAAGAGCTCAGGCATCTGTGCTCAGTTTAACAATAGATTTTGGCATCGCAGCTCATTTAAAGAGACTGACCCAAATTTGAAATGGAAGGTGGGTGAGTGGAAGGTGTAGTGAATTTGGGAATAAATAAGGATGTGATTTTTGTCTCTCTCTTAAACACCTTAACAAAGCTCTATAATGACATGGCGGGTAACTCTGCACATCATTTGCAAAGGTTTTTCACCTTGAGAACTGTATTAAGTTGATATAAATGGCTATTTGAGATACTTTAATCCAGAGTTTCTGCTGAACAGGTGATTTGAAATGCCACGAGGACTACCAGCACATCCCCATGAGCTCAGTTTGGTCCACTTCCAGCGTTGTCAGACTGAATATAGGGTTTCGAGATATCTACAACTATTACGTTGCCATTGTGTACTATTTAAAATAAGCACTGTTAAGCAGCACTGGATGTTGTTGTAGACCTGGGGTGGAAGATTAAAGCTCCTCACACTAATGAAAAGTCTTGCCTTCATGTTCAACTGCCGTTTAAAACATCATGAAGTGATGTTATCCATATGTCAAGACTATTGTTGTTTACAAATGCATTAATTGGTATTTCAGGTGTGAGTATTTTACAGTGCTGGAAAGGAGGTGATGAAGCCTTTCCATTAGGAGGGAATGCTGTATTGATCTGGAAAGCTGACTGGCGGATCTTTCCACAGGGTGCCTGATCGCATCTGTAAATAAGCCCATTGAATGAGCTGTAGATGATGAGGGACAAAGCTGGATCAAAGGGGTGTAATGTTATCTACAGAATGCTCAATGCTGGCCCCTGCAAATTTCACGGTTTCACATGAAATGCACACCGCTTGGAGCATGCTAATGGGATGAAGGACGTCTAAAGCACTGAGATCCTGTTTATCAAAACATCTCAGTTATCTCCTTGCTGTTTGTTTGAAAGCATGCACGGACAGAGAGATAACGGAGAGCTTCAGTTTTGTTTTCTCTTACCGGGCCAGAAGATTTGGCCGGATCGTTATTAATTCTTCTCGTCTGCCGTCTCTCGGTTGTCTTCTGTGCCGTGGCAGCATGCTTGAAAAGCACCATGTGTTTGGTGATGAAACGGAGAGAACGTGTGAAGTGCTTTTCACAGATATGCACCATTTTAACAGACAGATTTCATGCCTGGCTTTCAGGCCCCTGTTGTTCGAGGAAGATCAACTTGTGGCCAGGTCATCAGGCACGAATGCTGTTGGATGAAGATGAGAAACTCTCAAAATAAGCATTATTTGAGTTATTCAAATGAATCAGGATTGTAATGGCTTGTTGGTGTGTAACTGTACGTCAGTAGACACTGATCCATTATGGGTTTTGCTGTGCAGATTACTAATTAGTTTAGCTATCAAGGTCTCCAAAGGCTAATTGAGCACCTAGAAAGCCTGGCGTTTAAGAAACTGTCATCATATTTGCTGTTCCATGATATGAGTTATTTATTTCATCGAGCCTAAGGTGAGGCTTGGGCTCTGTTGTTAACCATGGGACGTATCTTGGGTTACAATGAGTGGTGGTTCAGTTTTAATTTGGAGCCACATGGCTTTATTTGCTCAGATTTCCCCCCCTACATGGACACATGACAGGTTCAGGTTAAAAAGGGATAGCACTTGCATGATATTTATATAGAGCTAACAAACATCATATACCGGTGGGCAATGGCAAGCTTAAAAAAAATACTGTCACTTTTGTTGACTCATTAAGCTTGAATCAGTGAGGTCATTGCCGCCAGAAGGGACAGGTTCAACATAACACATAATTCTGTGGGCTACCAAGGATCTTAATAAGCTGATGATGATGTCAAGTCTCATTTTATGAGATTCTAACATTATCAGCTGTTCATTATTCATCTGTGTAAGGTAACAGGTTTGATTCCAAGGTAATGCATTAGCATATACAGAAAATGTGTAGTTTTTTGGACAAAATGATTTTGGATGTTAGATTTTATGTATATATTTAACAATGGCTGCCTAAATGGTATTATTACATGGTATTATTACAAAAAATATGAAGAAAATGTGCCCTAGCAAAATTTGTCGACATGGTAAAAAGTGGTGGGGATTTTTGCAGACTCTTTCTGCAGGTTACATCGTTACACCAGTTGATGGCGATGGTGACCGTCTTGGCGATAGTGACCGACCAACTGGTGTAAGGATGTATGAGTCAAAAATAGATGAGTCAAAAATCATAGACTAATAAGATTTGTTCAAAATACTGATTCAGTCAGCAATGAAACAAGTAACTTTAAAGGGGTCATATGATGTTGCTAAAAAGAACATTATTTGGTGTATTTGGTGTAATGAAATGTGTTTATGC
>NW_015537988.1:22182-29337 GCF_001515605.1 Sinocyclocheilus anshuiensis
TGCATCCGAAATGGATTACTTATCTAGTATATGTTATGTGAAAAAGAGTACGCCAAACACAGTACTTGAAAAACAGTAGATGAAAAACTCACATAGCATACTATTTCTGGAAAGATTCTGAAGTGCGCTTTTTTATGGACACTTTACTTTTTCTGTATCTGCTTTGAGGCCAGGAGAGAGGATTTGTAAATGGCAATGAAGTCAAGCAACTGATGCTGCAGGTCACATGACCATATGGCAGATGTAGTACATCCGAATTTCATTCATGCTATATAGAACATACTTTTTTAGGGGTCACAAAGTTCGAATTCAAATGTAGTACAAATGTAGCAGTATGTGATTTTGGACACACCATATAAGTGAGTCATTAAATCATTCACCCAACCAATTAGTTCAAAATGCTGATTCATTCAGTGACGAAACACAACTGTGTTCCTCGGAGACGTGGTTGATGCTGCCGTGGTTTTCTTTTGAATTATTAATGTTAGCAAAAATGGACCTAGCAATATTGTCTCTAAAATGTAAGTTACTCCATTTTTAACTTGTTGTTTATTTAACTGCTGTGCAAAAGCAATATCACACTCATTCACAATCGCAATTGGTGCTTTTAGGAGTTGTTAGATGTTCCATTATTTTCCTGGCAGAATCCTACATATGAGACATTTTCCTCACACGTGCCTACTTATTTGAAATCTCATATTTCAGATCTCCCACAGTTCTGCCACAAATATCACTAAGACACAAAATAACCAGAGCCACAGTTACACTGTCATTATCATAAGAAAAATGCAGATATCTGGTCATCTTCTTCCTAAAGATGTCATTTTGTACAAGGTGGATATTTCAAAGTGTGAAATTGTCAAGATAATTGTAAATAGGCTAGATAAAAAAAGGACTATTTATTATGTTTTTCAAATCAAGGTCATGTAAGTTGGACTACGTGATCATTAGCATTCCCGATATCTTTTATAAAACCAGAGGCACATGAAAAGATGTGTTGGAGATGTGTGAAAAACAGAGTATATTCCGTAATCCTATTGCATTTTTGTATTTGGAATTTTTAACGCTTTTAAAAGGTATCAGGATGCTTTGCTGATGTTAAAATATAGCTTTTCTGCTTGTTTAGCTCCACATATTTGGCGTTTTCTCTTCCACACATGATAGAATGGTTGCTTTATATAGTCTTGTTTTCATGCTGTGGAGGGAAATAATTCTCTGACCAACTGATCCTCAATTGCTGAGTCAGTGGAGTCTGTCTGTGTGTTTATGTGTGAGTGTGTCTCTCACTATATTGATTTTCCTTTTTTCTTTTTGGAAAGGAGGAAGAAAGGGTCTAAGAATCAAACAGTAAACACTTGCTAGGGAGAAGAGGGGGTTAATCAAACGGCGCAGATTCTGTTCCCTCACAGCTAAATCCCGCCAAATGCCCTGTCATATCATGTTTCTGAATATGCCTGCGTCCTGTCAGCGCGTTGCACCTCAGCTGCTTTGCACACCTTGAGCGGAAAGCATTCATCACCAAGCCTGCTATTTTTAGACCCGTATTTTTAGCTGTGTAGAAAATGAAATCAAATGCATGGTTGGAGTCCACCCAGCGATTTCTTTGATTGACATCTGGGTTCTGCTCAATGAAAAATATGTCTAGAAAGGATAAGAGGTGAATATGACAAAGCAATAATGAAAAGGTCTCCATCACTCTAACAGTAATTTTACACACTTTCATTTTTAAAATATAGGTTTGAGGTAGTTTCACATGGTATACTATGCTTTGTCACAAGAATTATAAAGTATGACATAATAGGGGAGAGTGGGGTAAGATGTGCCACTTTTAATATTGTCTTTTAGGAAATGAGACATGAGATCAGAGTAACATAAATTTCAATACACTATAATAATTGTAACATTGTAAAAATACTAATAATAATTGTAACATTTATATAATTTATGTGCATAAATGTATGCATATCTCATGATATCTCTCATTTCTGAGTTTCTGAGTCATTACAAAGGCAGTGCCATGAGCAGCTGATGCACACACAGCGTTGGGCACCTGCAGGTCTAGCAGCAGAAACGATGACCTCAGACCCCTTTTCCCCAGTAGAGGGTGCAGTGACTGACTGATTACCTCAACCTTCTCTGGGGTGCTGCCTGCAGAGTCACGCTTGACTGCATGTAATTATCAAGGATGAAACCATTTTCTAAGTGTTTGCCTTTTCCTCCCCTTCTGATTCCCTTGTGTCGTACCCATCCAAATACTAAAATGTTACTTGATAGAAGGGCCACCTATTATGTCGCCAACAGTCAGTGGAAACCAATGAGACTTGATTTATAGTTAATAGTTACAAAATTGTGCAAGTTCTTGTATGGAATGGAACATTGTGGTTACACTGGACCGAAAAGCAAAAACTCCCAATTAAAATGAGCCTTTTGTTTGGAATAACTATGCAGATAAATTTTTTTATTTCAGTATTGCTATAAGCAGCTGCGCTGTTTTTTTCAGTTAGTGTCACTTCAATAACATCTATGGTCCAAGAACTTTAAAAATATTGTATAGTATTGACCTAATAACAGGGAGATTATGCATTTGTCAGTGTTGTTAAATGCAAAATATTTGTTTTAACTACACTGCTGTCAGACTCTGTTCCATGTCTTGTGTGTGTTTTCTTCCCCCACGTGCTCCCCATGTGACATTATGCCCTTATTTGGTTATCTTCCTGTTCCTGTCCTCATAGTTGATTAGTTTCTCCCTGTGTCTCATTATTAGTTATCCTCCTCACCTGTCTGCCCCTCGTTATCTGCCCTATTCGAGTTCTAGCCCATTCTGTTCTCCCTTGTCCGGAATTGTATATGTCTACCTCATCTGCTACGTGTGTTTTCCTGGTTCCCTGAATGTTATTAAAACTTCCTTGTTGATGTACTCCTCGTCTCCTCTCTCCACGCTCCCTCACAGTAGCAATGTGACAACTCCAACTATATTAAAAGCAAAATATGTAATTTATTGCAAAAATAATGACTGCCCCAAACACTTAGCCCATGGTTAAGCCATTTGTGACGAGAGGGGTGGGGCCGAGAGCCGTGGGAACGGAGCGATTCCATTCCCACGGCTCTCGGTCACACCATTGTTATGCCCTGCCCAGTCAGCTGCTCATACAAACATTTTTTTTGATGCCGCTAGTGGCACAGAAATTACGCATTTCACTTTTAATCTTCTAAACATAGCAGATGTTGCTATTTTAAAACACGTTACTATGGTTCATGCAGAAAACAGGATGCTATCTCAAAATAAGTACTGATTTATCTGACTTATCTTATTGACTGACATAGCTAACATCTGTACAACAAAGGTCTTAAAAAGACAGTTCACCCGAAAATTAAAATTCTGTCATTGTTTAATCATACTCCTATTATTCCAAACCTGTATTAACACAAAAGTTTGGTTATTTAATTAATTGATTAATTTTTGTCATGACAACTCTCAGAAAGTTTTATACATGTCAATGTTAATGTGTTTGTTCTTGGCGGTATAGATCTGTTACGCTGTTGCTGTGGCAGAGCAAGTACCGAGACTTGCTACTGCCAATACATCCATAGACATGCTGCTGTGAGCATGTAGAAAATACTGCTTCTGCATATAACACTTATGAAATAACCCCATCTATAACATATGTGAAGCTACCCCGTAGCAGATCTATACAGGTGGAGCTGGGGAGGTGGAGGGTTTCTGAAATGCACTGCAACTGCTACAGCAGCTCACAGCTCATTGGCTGCTGATGCGAAAAGAAACCAATCATCTGCGCCATGTGAATGATGTAATTATATCAGATTGAGTTAGAACCTATCAGTCTTTGCCATCTAGAGTTTCATGACATAACTTTGCAATTAGCAGATTCTTTCATCCAAAATTACTTGCAGGATCATAAGCAATTAATCACAGAGCCAACATATTCACAGTTTTCAATGGCATATTTACTAGAAAGCTAGATTAGGAAACAAGAAAGAACAGATGAGAAATACAGAGAAGAGACAGAAGATATTTTTCCCTTTTACATTGGTTTAGCGTTGTGGAGTGGTTAAGTGCAGGTGGAAAAGGTGTGCCTTCAGCTGCTTCATGAAAGTTTGGATGGCTCCAGCAGTTCGGGTGGATGTTGACAGCTCATTCCACCAGAGAGGAGCAGAGAGGGTGAAGGTTTTGGGGAGTGATTTTGTGAACAAACAACAAGGCACCAGTCATTCAGGAGGGAGCATACACTTGCAGGAGTGAATTGAGATAAGGAGGTGCAGTTCAAGTGAATTGTGACTAGACTTTCAGTCTCCAAAATAAAAAAGGGCACCATTAAAGTATTATAAAAGTGGTCCATGTGGCCCTTTCGCTTTATTCTGTGCCTTCAGAAACCATACGATTGGTGTATGTGATGAAATTTGAATTATTATTCATTGAAAATCTGCTGTAGCTCTCAAATCCAATATTGTCATTACGTCAAGTTCAAAATGAATGATGTTTGGTCTCAAAACAAGCAATGGCATTTGTCATCAGTTTGCCATTTTTGTGGTAAGTAAGTATGACTTTTGTGCTCCATCTCAGAGTTTCGACAGAGGAGAAGGTCATCCGTGAATAATGACTTGGGTGACTTTGAGCTTTAGAGCCCCACCAGAGCTTGAGGGGCGTGAGATACGCCAGAGGGGGGGCGTGCCTCTCATGAGTGACTGCCCAAAGTGTAGAGCTGGTCACTGGGGCATCACTTGAAGCCCCTCAACAGAGCAGTCAGCTGGAAACCGTAGCAAGCATTAGCAGCGTGGTTACCATGACATCCATCCAACCAGTGAGGCAGGCTTCCAGGCTTGACTCCATTGGGAGTTGTGATGGCTGGATTTAGAGGGAAGTGGGACAAACCATTGTGACGAAAAGAGTTCTTGGCAGAGAGAATGAAGGTCTAGTTCTATATAAACACCGGTGGAGTAATAAAAATCATTTTCAGCAAGCTTATGCATCTGTGTGATGGCAAACTTGACAATGAATTGCTGTGTAAATATCATCAATTGGATTCTGTGGGATCTATTGGTTGTTTACCAACCTGGCTCGTATTTATGATTACCTCAATCTCACACTCAGCCAAAAGCTTCACCACAATCAATCCCTAGAAAATCAATTCCGAGAAAAGTCTGGAAGCCACCGGGCCATACTCTACTGTCTCAGATGCATGCAGGGAAGAACTATTCTGTTGAATTGGGACCATGAGCGGTCCATGACCGTGCAATAGAGTTTAAATACAGCATAGTGACTGGTCCTGCTCCCCAGCCTTGTAATGGATCATGGGGGAGGCAGTTGTGGCGGTAAGGATTGGACAAGCAGGGCGTTCAAGGTTGAATGGTTACCCTGGACCCTCATATCCGCTGAGAGGGCACATTTGGTCAGTGTTCCATGGAGAGCGTAATAACAGGAAATGCTACGGAAATTGATCTTGTTGTATGTTTGTTTTTTTGTGCTTGTGAGGTTGTGCTTGTTCTTGTATATTTATCATTATCCATTAATTGAGGCTTATGTTACCTTTCATTCAATATTTTTTTCAATTTCAGTAGAGAAAATTGCTTTGACCTTTGACCTTTAATTGTATGTTTTCATAAAACTCCAAAAATGCCCTTTTAAATTCTCTAATAGCTGCATAATCTAACCTTTGCACAGAAGAGAATGCATAAAAGATATTGTTATTGTCAAAATATGTTGCTGCTGGTTATAACTGAAGTTATATGTGTCGCGGCACTGATGTGGTAAAGAGAGCGTGAGAGAAAGTGAATGTGGGCTTGTTCCGTCTCGCTTTTGTTTAAACAAGTGTGTTCAGATGGTGATAAGGAGGAGAAAGGGATATAGTGGCGAGTCAGGCTCCTCCGGTTGGGCACTTCTTTTCAGTGCCAGGATCAGGTTGACCTTGGAGATAATATTAAGCCTTATCCCCGTTTGTCACGGGTGAGAAAAAAACAGATTATACTCTCTAAAGTCGCTGCTGACTATATAGAGCCTTGATGGCCTCCCACATCAATGACGTCCTCAAACCATCCTCAACCTCAGCGCTTGATGGTTTTCCTTGAAAATCCATGACTCCTTACAGGTGACTTTTCCAGCTTTCAGTGTTGCTGCCTTTTAGCAATTTGGCACCTTCCTTAAAATCTCATTTGAATTGAATTGGCCGCACCCTACAGGAAGTTGAATTGGAATCTAAACTGAAAAGAAAAAAAAAAGAGAAATTAAGTGATTTCTCAGGATAAGTCAGGATGGTTGATTATTCAACAATTTGTCTAAGTAGTAGTGACTAGTAAAATCATTTAGTTTATCTAGATAATTTTTCCTGCAATGTAAGTAAAAGAAAAAAAAAAAACGATACACACTACACAGCCAGTAAGACTTTTAACATTTTTTAAAGAATTCTCTTCTGCTCACCAAGCCTGCATTTATTTGATCCAAAACACAGCAAGAGCAGTAATATTGTGAAATATTTTTACTATTTAAATAACTGCGTACAGCAAAAACAGTAAAATTCTGAAATATGTTTACTATTTATAATAACTGATTTCTGTTTAAATATATTTTAAAATGTAATTTATTCCTGTGATTTCAAAGCTGATTTTTTAGCATCATTACTCCAGACACATGATCCTTCAGAAATCATTCAAATATTCTGATTTGCTGCTCAAAAAAAACATTTATTATTATTATTATTATATTATTATTATTATTATGTTAAAAACAGCTGAGTATAATTTTTTTCAGGTTTCTTTGATGAATAGAAAGTTTGAAAGCTCCAGTCACATGATCCTTCATAATATATACATAATATAATATCATCATACAATTTCAGTAGAGTAAATTGCTATCACTATATACACTGAACAAAATTATAAACGCAACACTTTTGTTTTTGCCCCCATTTTTCATGAGCTGAACTCAAAGATCTAAGACTTTTTCTATGTACACAAAAGGCCTATTTCTCTCAAATATTGTTCACAAATCTGTCTAAATCTGTGTTAGTGAGCACTTCTCCTTTGCCGAGATAATCCATCCACCTCACAAGTGTGGCATATCAAGATACTGATTAGACAGCATGATTACTGCACAGGTGTGCCTTAGGCTGGCCACAATAAAAGGCCACTCTAAAATGTGAA